>NW_026260343.1:0-7059 GCF_024291825.1 Alternaria postmessia
ACCTTTACGAGAAGTCTGTATAGAGCGTTGTTGTCGCGGCATTGTGGTGGTTGTGCAGAGCGTCGCGTCAGGTTAGGTGGGGTGGGCCACTTACTGGTGTGGGCCGCTTACTGGTGGTGCACGTTACCATGTCAGTGATCGTAAGCGTGTCACAATCAGCTCTGATCGTCATTGTGTCATTCTCTCGCTTGTCACTAAGGACATGCATCTGTTACACAGGGTTAGGCTATACTTCTCTAGGCTCAGTCCATACTAAGGCGAGGTAGACTAAAGCGGTAGTCCGTACGGTATCGTATAGAAGGTTTGGGTAGAAAAGAGTTATTAATATTAACTAATTGTAAGCCTAGGACCACATCACATGACTGCTCAATAGGCATGACTAATGCGTCCGTCTACTTAAGAGTGTTACAAGGTAACAAGGAATTGCTTCTTCATGCAGGTCGCATGAAGGAAGACCATTGGGAAACACGACAAAGGATTGCTGATCAAAGGCGGGGTCTGGGTCACGTGACAAGGATGGCATCTCGCCAAGACCAGACACCTCGAGATGTCAGGCCCTCACCAGATGTCAAACATCTGGAGATGCCAAAGCATCTGGGAAGCCATGGGCTTGGCCAGAGGGCAAGTACAGATTGCAATGGGTATAAAAGATGGACGGGTTTCATTATTACACTCGTTGTGGTCAACTCAAATAGTTCATCTCTCACACAGATTGTCAACTAGTCATTCTATCGTTGATAGAATTGGTATTGCTTATCCTTTGGTTACAACGATAACTCTTTTTCACCTGATCATTCCATACGATACCTCACGGACTACCGCTTTAGTCTACCTCGCCTTAGTACGGACCGAGCCTAGAGAAATATAGCCTAACCCCGTGTAACAAAGAGCTCAGATCACATACTTGTACATACAGACAACAATAACACACTCATACATGAGACGATATATCATTATTGCCCCCCTGCTTACACTAATAGGTAAAGATAATGTCAGGAACGTAGGTCAATGTGAGGTTAAATACCTCACGTGACCCCTGTTAGTGCGAGTATAAGTAGAACTGCCGAATCGAGTACTAGAGGGTATCGATTCGTCTATCCACACCAGACAACACACTATGGCTCCACTATCTCGTGCACTCCGTATCAGCTAGTAGAATACTGTCTGACAGATAATACTGATTCTATAAACAATAGAATAACTAGTTAACAATCCGTGTAAGAGATAAGCTATTCAAGTTAACTACAACGAGTGTAATAATAAAATTCGTCCATCCTTTATACTCATTGCGATCTGTTCCTGCCATCCCCAGCCGCCCTGCAATCCCTCGGATGATTTGCCTTGGCGGGATAGCTCATCACGTGACTCCTAGCCCCGCGATGGCCGCTTGACTTCTGACGTGGACGTGGTTGGTCTTCAACCCTGTCATCTCTCATCAAGGAGGGAATCCTTTTTGTTATATGTAACAGTCATTGCCACCCGCTTTCATTTACCAGAGCACCCCTCGGGTTCAGTCAAGCTGAGTTGACGACCTTTCGACCGAAACAACATCAGGTGTGCGTCTCCTACTTAGCGACGGGGTGGTCAAATAATGCCCTAGGACTTGGTTGGCTTCAGCAGGTGTTCGATCGCCATACAGCTGCCAAAGCTTGTCGTTGATGGTGACTTCCGATCTTCGACTCAATCGCCACCTCCAACGATCTCAAACCCGCACGAGGGTCACTAAGCGCAATTTCTTCTCCATCTTTTGGTCCACATGGAGCTCTATAATGAGGTCAGATCTCATCAAGAAGAGTTTCCAAGCTACAGGCGTGTGACTGATGGATGCTGAGGTTATCCTAAAACGTTTCCACAACCTCCTACAATAACATGATGAGGCTTCAGAACTTGGGCAACACGGCGACGGCGATAGCTAGCGTGAGCTGCGAAGGGTTTCTGACGCTGCGGTCGTTGACAAGTCAAAAGTTGAAGCCCGGTGAATTGAGGCTTCATTACATTCTCTACAGATGCAAAACGAGCTCCACCACGAGAACAACCGCCTCGATCGGTTCCTCGACGCCAAAACAAAGCAAAAGAAGAAGAGCAAAACTTCGGACCCTCGATGGCGCAAGGAGTACCACGACAGAGCAGTATTCTAGTACCCACAGAAGCTCTGCGAAGCCAGGCACCGTGAGAGCGCGAAACAAGACGAAGCCCTCCAACTACGACTCCAAAAAACTCGCGGCACATCAAACAAGCGGAGGCGAACAACCTCACGCAAAGCAGCAAAAGATCGGACTAAGCGTCGTCGTGTTGCTGCTTTATCAAGTCAGGTTGACGCTAGTCCGCCGGCGGCGTCTCCCTCACCCAAAAACAGCGCAAGCGAGCGCCAAATTAAGACGCCAACGAGATACAAGTAGTACAAACAAATCATCCTCTACAAAACAATGCAAACGAAAAAATTTCACGACAAAAGCTACTTGGGATGGCTCTACAACCTCATCTTCTCGATCGTCCCATATTGGTGAGGTGGCTCGTCACGCGAACTGGCTCGCCACGCGCATAGACATGATAAGCTATCAAGAGCAAAAACTAAACACACCACCGATTGCTGTCAGTTTGGATTCTGGAGGCATCAACGGAGCCACAATCGGAGCAACCGAGCACGCTCTTGATGGTAATCTCCGGAGAATTCTAGACTGGGCGGTCCGCTTACAAATATAGGCTACGGTGTAAGGGCCGAATAGGTTACACACCATTCCCATGTTGGAATGCTAAGCCGATAGCCACTCGTAAAGGTTATCCTGTGTTCTGGCTCTTCATTTACATTGTGTCAATATTGTACAGTCCTGTATTGTGCTCCATGCTATCTTAACGATACATTTTGACTTCTGTATGTACTGCTTCTACGCTGACCAATGACCTGGCTTGTTTGGTAATAACTCTGGACGCCAGGAAATGACAGAGAAGATGAGTCTATGAAGCTGAAGCGGCTCAAAAGTCTTCCGAGAGATCATTCCCATGCACTTAATCCAGTGACTCATTGGCTCTTTCTCCGGAGAATATCTGAGTCTGTCTCAGATGACGCTTGCTTTAATGCTGATAGAAGGCCTAGTAGGCTTGGCCGGCTTGCTTACAGCCCTGCATAGTAAAGCCGAGGACGCAGGGAGTTTTCACACTCTCTACTGACGATAGCATAGCCGGTACATCATGCAGAGAAGAACGGTTGCCAAGGGAAACCCATGTCAGAAAAAAAAAAAAACGAGGGAAGGCCCGACAATAGATAGCTTGGCTGGTATAGAGATATAAATGTTGGGCTCGATCAGCAGAAACTGCCTGTCAATAAAGCCACTTTATAAGACTACTCGTCGCGCAATTTACATTTCCAGTCCTCCAAACCACATCTATAACTATGAAGCTCCTCAGTATCGGCATAGCCGTCTCCATGCTTACGTAAATCTCCACCTCGCTTTCATACTTTCTATCTCGAAGCTAATGATAAGTAGTGCTTCTACATGGGCTAACTGTTACTGTATCACCGCGGGCGTACGCGATATCCAAGACACAAGACTTTGCTGCGATAGATCCGGTGGAGTTATAGCAGGAAATCCTCCTTTCGTAAGTTATATTGTCTCTGCTTGTAATTAAGCTAACAAATCTAGTGTCGCGTTGGGAGCAACACCGGCGTCGACAACCCAAGGCAGCGTTTTGCAGTTTGTTGCGCGTCACAGTGCGACAGCAATTAAATTATCTCAGCACAAGACAAATAGTGAAGCAAGTGTAGTAATAGGTTATGCATACTTTTTACGGAGGGTAGTAGCCTCAAAGCATTACAATAGGCATCTCCGATATGTATATAACATCAATGTCAGTCTTCTCTTACCCTAATCTTTGTTGCAGGCTATCGAAGAGACTTTTGCTGTAAATACCTAGAACAAAAAAAGTGCTATCTAGATTATAAGCAGAAGCGAGGTCTTCATGTTACAGATTTTGCAAGCAAGCTCTGACTCTGTCTCAGAATCACGTAACTCGACTTAATCTCTAGTCATAGTCCAAACTTGTTCTAGTGTTTCTTTTACTAAGCTTACACGACTTCGGCAGCGCTCTGAAACTTTTGAGTTAAGGTTTCTACACAGGCAAAACCTTTTACAAAGAAAACTAGCCTCTACCTACAAAGTAAAAGACTAGGTATAGCTACGCCGACGCGACGTATAGACTGTAGGAAAAAGTAGGAAATTGTTATGGGCGGAGAAAGTCTTGCTAATGAAAATTTATTCGCCCTTATGTACACAAGACGAACGATAAGTAAAAAGAACAGTAGTGTTTTCCGTGTACAGCATTTATCCCTTATACGCTATTACTAAGATGGATAAGTAAGAGATCTTCTAGGCGTACCCTCGTCTAGTACTTAGGCGCGGCTCCTCATGGAAATCGAAGAAGATGTTTGAGAAATTTTGAATATCGCGCGTACTAGACCTATGCTGTATAAGATTGACAACTCGATAGGTAACAGAGACCTACTACGTCGATGAGTAAAGAATAGCAGCAAAGTAATCTCTTTTTTTGTAATAAATTAATCATCTGAGTCTTGCTGCAGCTGTCATACGAGACAAAAGCGAATAAGAAAATTATTTAGAGCAGGAAGTAAAGATTATCTGTTACACGGGGTTCGGCAGCACTTCGCTGGCCTTGGTCCGCACTAAGACAGGTAAGCTCTCACACGCGTAGAACCATGCGATTCTTTAGCGACTAAGTGGGATGTATCAAGCCACTTTTGGTTTGTTAGGCACATATAGCCAAGTGCCGAGCAGTAAAGAGCGTCATTCTTGTTCGATTCGATGTAGTATAATTGTCGTAGACCATACGCTGTTGAGAACGTGGACCTTCTCTTTACTAACACCATGGAATAGCATTCATATAAGCTACACCAAGATGTTGCAAAGAACACAACATACACTCTCTTCTAAGTATGCTGTACACACTACCCGCACCTAACCGTGCAAAAAGACTATGTATATTTGTTCTTTCGTCGCAAGCATTAGTGCGGTTACTGTGGACAGAATGATTAGAAGAGAGCGCATGCTGCATTGTTTGAGGCATTCTAAGTTAGCTCGTATAGGGGTCATCGCGCGGCCTGACCAACAACAACGCTATTATACCTGATAGCGCTTGATCTGCGATAAGTTTTCTTCTCAGCTAGTGATATATGCGACATGCCTAGACAACACACGAAAAGCTAGCTTAAAATGTAAATGTTGCAAGCATACTATTTTGGATGGAGCCAATATAACTGAGCAGTGTTAGATGAGAGCACGGATTTGAACGAGGACGCAAAATCAAGAGATAATAGAAGGCTATAAAATTCTTGATACATCGGATAAGAACAGTGATGTTGACAGAAGCGTTCTTGTAATCACCTCAAAATGGTTTCGACAAGTTGAAGAGCATCTCCATATGCGAAATTCTTGGGATTAATCTTCAGCGCAAAAATTCTGCGGCAGAACCTTAAGTGGTGAGTAAAGATCTATCTTGCTAGGAGTCTCATGTCCAACTTACTGGCTTCAGCGACAGACTTTAGGAGTCAGCGTCTCGAGCGCAGAGGGTGATAGTAGAGCACCCGCGAGTGTATTCATTGCCTGGAACCGTGCCGCTACGGTAGCAATTGTTGATAGTCGGTCCCCGCCTAGAACAGGGGACACCGTTCTTCTGCAGAGCGTCGTAAGAGATGAAAGTGATCTCGCCAGTTTGGGCAGCGGTGGTAGCTGCAAGGATAGCTATCAAGATGACTTGAGGGATGTACATCTTGATTATATGAGGAGGGAATGTAGGCAACGAGGCTGTAGAGAGTTGCGGGCAAGATGCTTGTGTTGAATCAGGCTTTTGCAGGGCACATTTGTGCTTCTTATACAGTACTTTGTACTTTCTTATTACCAATCAAAACACCCTACCAGCTAGAACTGCCTGGCGGGAAAAACAAAGCCGACTAACCTTACTATATTGGATGTCGTGATGTAATGTCGTTATTAATCATAAAGAAGCCTGGTCTAGCCAAAAGTTTTCCGTCAAAATTGAGGCCCGTTTACATGAAACTTCTGCAAAAGTCCCGTATGTTGGAAGAAGAACTCGAGAACTGACCTTTCATCGGTCCGTTTTCGGATAAGTTGCTGGTTGCATGCTAGACAGTCGTTTAAGCTGACCTACTAAGCTACTCATTGTTTTGAAGTGCATACAAGAGATTAACTAGCAACCTATTTCTTCTACCCCGATCTTGCAATGAAACAATCATCCAAACGATCTTCTCAGACATATTGCAGCGACACGACTATTCTCGTTGTTTTCGACAAAAGGACTGTCGCTTAGTTGTCTCAATGCACCGTATGTTCACCTGAGTTCACCGCAAGTCTTACGGAGAGTAGCCGAGACACTATCAAAGCTCAACAATAAGCAAGATGACCCATGGGAATCGGTCCGAAATCGGGCATCTTTAGAGCGACTGTCAACATTCGAAGTTATCACAACCCATGATTTATAATTGACGAAGGTATCGAATCTAGCCGCGTATTGCTCAGCGTGAAGGGATTTCGAAAGTAAGATTATAACTAATGATAATAGAGAGTCCAAAAATTGGTGGTCTGCTTGTATTACGCGCCGTGCGCCATTTTCCTTACCATTGAGTCCTAACGACGTTTCAGTCACTCTTCGTAGGACTGGCGGTGAAACTGGGTAAATGTGCATTGCATCAAGACAGTCAAGCCACTGTTCTCTTGGTAAAAAGCCTCTACTCAAAAGCAGATGCTTCAGAAACGCATCATTGTTGATTTGTCTGGTGTATAGAAATTTGGGGTCTTCCAATCCTGACATTAAGAATGAAAATTGCGATTTTTATCTCAACACTACTGAGCTTCGCGGTTGCTAGCCTATTGCTACCCTCCCAGGATGGCGCACTTGAAATTGAAAAGCGCCAAGGCGGTACCAGCCACAATGATTGCGGAACTTCACCAAACTTCTGCGGAGCTGTGAGTGCACATTGACGCTATTAGCTGTCTCTGTTGTTGTCGTACGCTATTGAATTTATAGCTA
>NW_026260344.1:0-6910 GCF_024291825.1 Alternaria postmessia
CTTGGCGTGAGGCCAGTCACGTGATCATCGCCCCGCGGTGATCGTTACCTTCTGACGTGGTCGTCGGTTGGCGTTCAGCCCCGACTCCTTCATCAAGGGTGGAGTTCCTTTTGTTGCTTGTAACAAGTAGGTAATTAATTTAGTAACTTAAATAGCTTAGAAAATAATTATAAAAGAACTTAGTAGGCGTATAACTAACATAGTTGCCTTAAATAATAGAACTACTACTAAGCTACAGATATCTATAGCTGCTTAGTAGTAACAGCAAGTATAATTATTATTATAATTATATCAGTACTACTGCTGCTTACTTTTATGATAAAGTAGCCACTATAAAATCTTTTTCAGTTAGTATCTACAGGCTTCTACTTTTATTAGCATAATGCTATTCTTTTATAATTCTAAAATATTAGCTCTTCTAAGGACTTTACCCTCTACTTATAATCTATAGTAAACTAATAATAAAAGATAGTTTCTTTTCTCTAGTAGAATATAGTTATGATATTTTAAACTTAACTTTTAGATTGTTATTTTAAAATCTATTAGTACCGTAGGCTTTATAACTCTATATAATGAAGTAAAATATTCTAATATAAAGTTAGAACTACTTATAAAGACATTAACTAACTTTAATTAGCTATATTACGTATATTCTGTTACCTATCTTACCTAGAATAGTACTTAAAAATATAAGTCTATTAAGATAATAATAGTATCACGTATTCTTATATTTAGCAGAGAGCCTTTACATTTCTTAATTTATTATTAGTAATAATTTTAGCTGTCTAGAAGAAAACTAATATCTATAGAAGAGTTAAAGTAACTTATAATAAGTCTCTCTAAAAGCTAAGAGGTAGTACGTAGTTATTATTATAAGAGCTAGTAATCTTCTCTTAAGTGTTATAAAATCTAATCAATTATTCTAGAGAAAATATGTTAGAATTTATATATGAGTTGCGTATTTCTCTACTACCTTCACTATATCTCTTCTCTTCTATAGAAATTGCTTCCTCTTCTAGAATAATAGCTAAAATATACATATATAACTACGTATAATTAACTAAGCTCTTTGGTATAAATTTCAGCTTTATTGTAACGAGGGCTCGAGACACACGTCCCTCGAAGGAACAGAGTACGCGCTAAACCTGCTTATAAGGCGCGCCTCGCTCTACAGAGCGAGGTAAGGATTATTCTCTTAACAACCTACACCCGTAGTCTGAATATACGAGCTATCTCCCACTATCCTTAGTAACGTGAAGCAAGCACTATTGCCTACAGTTACGCCTCACATTTATCTACTACTAAGAATCATACTTCTACTATAAATAATTAGAGTTAATATTTATACGAGTAGGTATATAAAGAATAACTAAGTCTCTCTAAAGTACTTTAGTAGGCTTCTTATTCTAACTATTCTTATCTACGCTATTAAGTATAATAAGATTATCTAAAACTTACTACTAGCTAAGCTATTTCTATTACTATAGAAAACTATAGAGTTAGCCTACTACTATAAAGAGATAAAAATCTTTACTCTATAAAGTTCTACTTTAGATATTTTACTACTTAAGAAGATATATACTTATAAGAAGTATATTCTAAGTAAAATAGTATATAGTTTATATTTTATTTAAATCTTTAAAATCAAGCTAATTATCCCCTTAAGTACTAATAAATAAAGTTACTATACTTCTTTAAGGCTTTTTTATTCTTATTTCTTTCTATATCCTTGTTCTCATTTTAGATGAATTAATTATAATAGCTACGTAATTACGTGTATATAAAGTAGAAAGGCCTTAAAGATAGTATATATAGGCTATAGTAAGTTAATTATAACTAATAAGTAGATAATAGAAGTTAAAAATAAAAGAATAGAAGTAGTAATAGGTATTAGTATAATTAAGTTATTTAGTAAGGCGTGTTAGGTTAGAAAAGAAAGAAGTAGTTTTTAATATTAATATAGACGTATTTGTGATTAGACAAAATAATAATATACGTAATTCTTAAGATATAATACAAAAGGTCTGCTAAAGTTAAAGCGCTAAGTGCTAGATTCAGCTTTGTCTTTGTTCTTATATAAAGAAACTAGTAGTAATAAAGCTGTAATAGTAGTTACTATAATACTTATAACAATACTACCTAGTCTCTATATAGTATTAGTAATAGCTATAATAATAAGCATATCTTTCTAAAGTATAAAGCAGCTTATTGTATTGAATAAAAAGGTTAGTAACAGAGTAAAAAGAGACTTTTAAGTACGCTAAGTTTAGGATTAGCTAGTTAAGAATTTATTAACAATACAATATAATATTAGACCATAACGCAATAACGTAATAATATATAATATAAAAATGCTATAGGCTTTGTTCTTAAAGCCTAAAGGAGATAAGTATAGTCTATTTAAACAAAGATAACTATAACTATAAAAGTCTTAGTATTAGCCTAGATATCTATTATGAATATTTATAATATTATTTATAAGAGTCTTAGTATATTTATTATACTACACTTAGTATATAAGAAGTAATTACTAATAACTATAGTATAACTATACAGTATTATTTATATACAAAAGTCTAAGTAATCTCTTTACATATAGAATAGAATATTAGTTCTAATCAAGAAAATTTATTAACAATTTTTAAAACTATTAGGTAAAAGCTATACTAAATAGAGTAGAACAGAGCAAAATAGGCTTTTTTTAACTATTTAGAATCTACTTAAATATATACTTATAGAAAAGAAACTTCTAAAGCCTAGTTATTATAATCTATACTTAAAAGAGAATAAAAGTAAGCGTAATTACTTTAAAACATTAAGTAGTATAATTAGGAATTATAGCATAGTAACTATATTATAGTTATATAACTACTTATAAGTAAGTAGTATACGCTTTATTTAAATGAGGTACTTAGTAGTAACTAGAACTGGTTAGCTAGTAACTAAAACTAACTATATATTACTTATTAATAAGTATATATACGCTTTATACTTAGTTTTATACTTATTAGTATATAGCTTAAACACGATTCTTTTAAGGCTTAGTATATTTAACCTACTCTAAGGCCTTAGTCGTTTATGTTGAAGTTATACTTTTTATATGAATAACCTCTTATAATACTTTATTGACTAACTAATTATACTATTAAACTAACTTTGAATATTATACGTACATGTTTTGTAAGAACTAAATCTTAGATTATCTAAGGATAACCTTTTTACATATTTCCCTAAGGAAACGTATATTCTTATTATATATACTAAAAATTTGTTTTATTTATATATGTCTCTATTTAGGTTCTAAAGACTTCTACTTCTAGAACTAAACTTCTAATCTAAAATAACACTATAGTCCTAGCTATATTTAGTATTTTACTTGTTACTCATAATCTATAATAAGATAAATCTAAAAAGTACTTTTTAAATTTCTTTTTAGTAGATTATAGTTATAGTAATCTAAATTAAAGCTCTATGTTGAATCTTTTAAGTCTTCTATTAGCGTTAGTATTCTAATAATAAAATTTTGTTATAGTATAAAGTAAATACATCTAAGGACACTATTATATAGGTTTAATTTAGTATATTATATTCTTTAGACTTGTTATCTACTTTTATCAAACTTTAACTTCTATTAGTATAATACTATTCTATTAATATAATAAACGTGCTAGTAATAAGACATAGAGATAACGCTGTTAGGTTATACTATATCATAATATAGTGGAAATATATTCTTAGAAACTTACTTCCCTCTACTATATCTAGCTATATATATACTTAACTAGAAGTTTTATTAATTACAACTAAAGCTATAAATCTTATATAGTCTTAGAGAGTTACTATAAAGCTTTTACTTTTAAATAGTTATTCTAAAGCTTAATATTAGAAAAAGAGTATAGTTTTGCTACAGATAACTATAGTAAATACTAAGTAACTAGAGTCAAAAACTATAACATTTGAACTTTAAAACTATATTTAAATATTAACTTAAATACTCTTCTTTTAACTTCTATACGCGAATATCTTAAGCTTTGTTATCATACTTAGGCTTACTATCTCCAATATACAAAAGGTTATTATATGTAACTATATTATAGGTATAAAGCGCTTAGTTATAGAAGGCCCTACACTTAGCTTAATAATAATAACAACAACAACAACAACAACAACAACAACAATAACAATAACTACAGCTACTCCGCTAACAACCGCCTATTTAACAGTAGCGCAAAGACTAATAAGTAGAATAAATTCTTTAAGAACGTCCTTAAAAGTCTATTCAACAGCTAGCTAGACTTTGTCTATACTATTATCTAGGTTTTAAAATAAGTATAGCAAAAAGCAGTTATAGCTACTAAGAAAGTAGTAGATAATTAATCTAGTAACTTTAATAGCTTAGAAGATAATAATAGAGAGACATAAGCGCGTACCTAACATAGTTATCTTAGACAATAGAACTACTATTAAGCTATAGGCATTTATAGTTACTTAGTAGAAATATTAATTATAATTACAATTATAATAGCACTTGTACTGCCTACGTTTATAATAAAGTAATAACTATAATATATATAATACTACTACTACTTAATCTCTAGGTAGTGTTAGCAATAGCTATAATTAGAAGTACATTCTACTGTAGTTTAACTATAGCAGCTTATTATATATGTATTAAAGGTTAATCTCTTAGTGTTGACAAAAAGAGATATTTAAGTTAGGCTTAGCTGCTTAAAAGTTTAACACAATATAGTATTATATAATAACGCAATAATATGTAATATAAAAAGTGTATAGGCTCTAATTCTAAGGCCTAAAGGGAGTTCTTAAGTATTATAGTTTTGCTAGATATATTTTAACTACGTGTTGAAAAGCTACTCTACTATAATAAGTTTTGTTTATTCTTATTTCTTATATTTAGTTTAAAATATTTTCTCATTCTTTTTCTTACAAATTAATTTAGTAAGCTAACTAATTACGCGTATATATATGGATTAAGAAAGCTTTGAAGATAGTATACTTAAGTAAGTTAAGTATAACTAAGTATATAATTAGAATATAGGAGTAATAATAAGTATTAGTATAGTTAAGCTATCTAGTAGAGCATCTTAGGCTAGCTAGTACCTAAAGTATTAATATAAATATCTTAGTAACAAAGTTATATAGTACTATACGTAACTCTAATACTATGATTTAACAACCCTGTACTCTAAGCGCAAAGCGCTATATATACTATTTTTATTATTCTTATACCTATAGAGAAACTAGTAGTACTAAGCCTATAGAATATATATATATATATATATATATATATATATATATGCTTATATTTGTAAAGATTAAGAAAGGTTTGAAGAGAGTAGATATAAATAATAAGAATATATCTAGGAAGTAGATTATAAAAAACTAAAAGTAGTATTAGAAGCTAGTATAATAAAGCTGTTGTCTGTCCTAGCGTATTATATAGGATAAAAAGCAAGCTCTTATAATATTAGTATAGATATAAATATATTAAGAATAAGCTTATATAGGATTATATATATTTCTAATAGTATAATATTAAAGGCTAAAGGTCTATAGGCTACGCTTAGTATTCTTATTATCTTTATACTAATTAAGAGTTAAGGAATAATAAAGCTATTGTATATTCTATTTATATAAGCTTATAGAATGCTACTTAAGTAAATCTTTTTACTTCTACTACACTTTTAGTTACCAAACTCTTTCTATATAATATCTTTGCTTTAGTATCCATAGCTTTTTTAATCTAGGAATACTCTACTATTTTATTAGAGTTCTATATTTCTAGCTATATTAACTAAGTTACCTTACATTCATAGTAAATAATAGATAAATATCAGAAAGTATTCTTTTTTCTTTTAGTAGTACTTATGATAGAGAAATATTAAAGAGTGTTCTTCTTTCTTTTAGTAGGATTTGTTATAGAGATCTTAAGTTTATCGCTATATTTTAATTTTTAAAACTAGTAATAGTGTATACTTAGTAACTGGGAAATATTAGTTAGGTATGTAGTAAGGAGTTCTAAAAATGATATTAACTTACTCTAACTACGTATATTTTGCTAGCTATATATGTTTAGTCTAGCACTATATTATATAAATAGGTTTTAATAATTAGATAATTTATATAATATAATACTCTAGCAAAGCGTATAAGTACTTTTAAGTTAATAGTAAGCTTTATTTATATCTATTAACACAAACTTTAAAAAGCTTTAAAGTAAGTTTATTAAATCTTTTGAAATTAAAAAAGCTTATTTAACTTTAGAGTTAGAATTATTTCTATACTATACTAAATCAAAATCGTAAACTATAGTACTTTTTTTTAAAAAAGGTTAATAGAATTTAAAAGTATTAAAAAGTGAAAACTAAAGCTAATTACTAAATAGTAAATCTATAAAAATAATTTTATTAGTAGAATCTAATAAGAATCTACTTTTACTATACCTTGTTCGCGCTAGATATAACAATTGTTTTTATAATAATATGTAAAATTGTTTTTAGAATTATATCTAACTATTATAACTAAGGTAAGCTACTACTTATTTGATAGCTAACGTAACTATCTATATAACTACTTACGTAACTTACTATTACTTCTTATAACTTCTTTAGTAAAGCTCTTATACTTATAGTACTAAAGTCTAATAAGTTATTTAGAAACCTAGAATCAGAATACTAAAAAGATAATTTACGTTTATATTTAGTAAACTTTGAAGCTTATAATCAAGTTTTTTTCTACTTATTAGTTTTGTCTTATTAGTTATATGTTACAAGCAACAAAAGGAACTCCACCCTTGATGAAGGAGTCGGCACAGAACGCCAGCCGGCGACCACGTCAGAAGGTAATGATCAACGCGGGGCGCTGATCACGTGATGTGGCCTCCCGCCAA
>NW_026260345.1:0-6845 GCF_024291825.1 Alternaria postmessia
GCCTAGCTGTGTGAAGCCAACTGCATGTTTTCTCGCGCCGATCAGTGATCGAACTCGAGGTCAGACTAGACGCTGCTTGGTGCAGGCCACGCGCCCGATCTCTGCACGGTCGCCCACCTTTGTGACAAGTGATCATATCAAATACCTTGAGAGACCAACCGCTTCTGCTTCTTACATGTTTCCATCGACAGACATGATTTTTCGTGATCGCATCGTTCTTGTCTCTTTCTACACGCCTCCGTGAAAAGTCTTTGTTTGTTGATTTGTTGTTTCTCGCTTTCTTCTATGGCAGTCGACGGGAGCGAGGTGTTCCTGTCCCTAATTCGCCGCGCTGAAGATAAACTTCACGAGCGACAAGATATTCTAGCCAACCTGAATGATATCCGCTACTGGTATCAGTATGGAGAATTTCAGGATTCTGTCAATCTTGTTTTGAGCGCGAAAGAGTTGCTAAACTTGCTGATTAAAGGTCCGACTCTCGAGCTGCTACCCTCTGCACTGAAATCCTATGCGATAGCCTTCGAAGCCGTGCAGCACAAGAAGCATCTCGCAACGCCTCTACCACGCGAGCGTTCGGAAGACCATGCCGCCGAATGTTTGAAGGTCCGCGGCTGCATCAGCGATCTTTGCGACCAACTTCGAAATGTGCCCCGATTCACTGAGTCTCTTAGGCTTCCGTTCGCCGAACTCACAGGCTGCGTTGTGAGGACGCTGTGTCACCAGGCTAAAAATTGGCTGTCCGAAGTTAAGGAAATACTGAAAGACTTTGCAAAAGCGTATGCAAATTCTGCAGGTACTTCAGATGAGCACAAACCTCTTTTGCTAGGGCTCCGCGGCTGCATGTATGCCTTGGATATAGACAAAGCGCTTGAAGCCAGTAGCCTGTCTTCACCACCACCACCATCACCACCACCACTACCATCACCATCACCACTACCATCACCTCCACCACTACCACCACTACTACAACCACCACGTGTCCCTAAAAGGCAAAACGAGCCTCCAGATCATGTGCGAGCCGAAAGGTACATGCGCGCCCGTAGCTGTTCTGCAAGTGAGAAGATGAACAAGAACTAACACACCGCCAGTTCAGCCGAACTTCGTTCGAAACGCAGACGACGTGAACGATCTGTGCATACCAGCTCCAGCGAAGGTCCACTGGATGATCTGTATCCACGGCACTGCGACCATGACGGGCCGTGTTCGTCAACAAAGCTCGAATGCAGATGCAAGATCTGTCACGGGGAGTGTGGATGCAGCGCTAGTTGCGAGAAAAAACTTCCCTCGTGTGACTGTGAGGGTCCATGTAGGGAAGATTGTGGATGTGTACGGAACAATGCCGAATGCATCGACTCCCGATGCAGCTGCTCAGAGTGTCCTAACAATTTCCAAGAGCAGAAACCTGTGAAGCTCGTTAATCTGGCGTCTGGAGGTGTTGCTTCTTCCCAAAATCTCACAACTGGAAGATTTCTGGGAGTCCTTGCGAGGGACTATCGCGTGGGCGGCCGACAAGATGTGCATAGTGGGGATCTGTACCAGATTGCAAAAGACGCCAGTGTGGACGTGTGCGAGAAGGATTCTGCACTACGCCGCATCGAAAGGTCCCGCTCACAATCCGACCAGAACGTGGTGGTACTTGCATATCATTGTAAAGAAGGGCCTAGTTTTATTATCAAAACCACTAAAGACATCCAAGCAAGAGAACAACTCTTGATGCCTCTAGACCTCGGGAGAGGAGAGCATGCGCGACAAGAGAATGACGGTGTCGCTCGCGATACGAGGAGTGTCGAAGACCACGAAACATATTCAGAAAAGCCCGGTATCGATAACGACCTTGGAAGCAGCGCGGATTCGGGTGGAGAGAGCGAGTATGAAACGTCCGATGCATCTGATTCTGCCTCCATTGGAAGCATGAAGGAAGACGAATGCTTGTCCGAGAGCGATGGCGAAAAGGATGTTGTCGTCGTGGCTGACCATCAACAGACCAAAAGAAGGACGAGAAGTCCGAACACGGATGAGAAAGTGCTACACAGTGTGATAGAGACCATTCCCTTAGGAAAGTCGTTCTCGAAGAGGACACTCTTATCACAGTACGAAACGAACAACTTACAGAAACCTGACAGTGAAGTCCTATACCGATATCTGGGAGAACTACGATGTTGCAGCCGCACAAGAGATCGCTCCAGTTGCAGATGGATACACGATGCACAAAATTGCCGCTTTCCACGAATCGAACAACGCGCACACTATGCTCTTGTTCAGAGGGAGCGTCTCACTGTGGTAGGGCTCTCGAGGCTGTGCAATGTCGGCCTTAAAGGGCTAAGAACCTGGTTGAAGTCAACCTCGTGTGCCAGCATTCAACCTAATACCAAGCCCAGAGAGGTCATACACGACAAAAGTAAATGCACAATATCGACCATCGACCAAACGGAGGCATTTAAGACAGACGTCAAAAACTTTGAAGACGAGTCTGGAAGAACCATTGTCACGTGGACTCCGGACCTCGAGAAAACGTTGCTTCGACTGAAGGCCAGAGGTGTGACGATGAGAGAACTAGCAAAGTATCTGAACAGAACCCATTCGACATTTCATTTCACCAAGATCTGTTTGGAAAGCAAATGGTTGAAGTTGAAGAAAGAAAAAACAAATGAACCGCTTCCGGACAGGGAGATGATTGATATGATCGAAGAAGCCAAAAACCCACCCGATAGGCATGATCTTGTTAAAATGGCGTGCGACAAGGCGCAAGACAAGAACGAGGCGAACATCGAATCGTGGATCGAAGAGTATCGCGATGGGATTCAATGTAATATTAACTTCGAGTCTCTTGATACATGCTTCGACGTCAAAAACGGCACAATTAATCATAACGCGAGAGTTTGTAGCAAAGGAAGCAAAAATCTCCGCTGATGTTGAGCTTAAGTAGCTCCTCTCTGCATGTACACCTAGTAGATGGTTAAGAAAATCTAAGATGACCTGCAAAGTGTGCATCTTCCTAGTAAAGTACCCCATCTCCCAGGAGCATTGGACAAGCTTGTAGTGATAGTAGAGTTACGGCATAGCGCTAACGTTGGCCTTCTTCGACCCCCAATTCAGCGTGTTCGTTCTAGAGGAACGTACCGGATGAACCCAACGATGTCGTTTTATGGCGCGACTGCCATGACCAGAAGCACCAAGTATCCGCTTATGAGCGAGCTGCGTACATCCTTCTCTGCCTCCACGACCGGGTTAGGACTGAGCTAGCATGATTTGTAAGACCGCTCGACGTGATTGTGCATTGCCATGTCTAGCTCCTCCATTCTTTGTCTCGCGTGCACATAGCCTGGACCAGCAATTCGCAGCCTGTTGAGGTCTGTATGCATGCACGCTAAGGCTGTGCGCTTCTCGAAAGCACGGGCGGGTGACTGCAGCCAGGTACTACTCGCTGCATGACGCTTGCTAGATCCACGATCAGATATCAGCGCGAGTCTCAGCCCTGTACAATTCACCTGTCAGCATCACTATGGCTTTGTGCCGTGAGTGTCAAGTCCCACATAGTTCGCGAGGGCGCAGGCAAACGAGAAATAGAGCAGCAATGAATCTGCAGTATGACCAATCACGTCCTAGTCATCCCTCGTAGGTAACGACCAAGGACTAAGGGTAAGTCTCAGCCGTCACGCCAAGACCCAAATCGCGCAAACCAAGTCGCCCCGTCTTGCCAAAACACCCGCCCAACGAACAGGACATGGTCAGCACAGAGTGCAGACGCGACGAACATGACGCTGACGAGGGGATGCCGCAGATGTCACTCGCGCAATTCGCAGAAGACGTTCACGATGAGCTAGAACCACCCGAAACGCAAAAATCGCCCAAGAAGGGGAGAGCACAACACTTGGACAGCCATAAGACAGCACAGTTCGTCATGAAGAAGATCGACTCGGAGATACACTGCGACGCCCAAGTCTAATCGAAAGTCGACATTCGAAACCTCAAAGAGTCCGCAAAACGAGACTCGCCGAATCGCACACCCGCCATTGTTCGCAACGCCGATCCCAGTGCGCGGAGGAAAGCTACCGACGTGTACTGGGACGCGCACTACATGGCGATGAGAGAGACGAGCATACCTGGGATGAGGAGGAAGATCTTGCCAAACCTGTCTCATAGGAAGACGCAGACGACACTGGACAAGGTGGCGAAGAAGCGGTACAAAACGAGGTTTCTGTACTAGAGACATCCTCGAAGCATGGAAGAAATTGACAGGAGGAGTCAGTGAAAGTAGGACGACGGCGAAAGCGGCGCTCGCCTACACCCCAAGCTGGGCTGTCTCCGCGTGAGCAGCACCTTTGGCAAGATCGTCCCGGCGGCACCAAAACCTCCAGCAACACTCTCTCTGCGCAGAGCCTACTCAAACACGATGAAAGCCTCGAAGCGACACAAACATACCGAAATCGGCATCGATCCCAAAGAGAATCTCTACTTCGATTGCACCGCCGTAAATACAGTGAACGGATCTTCGAGCTAGAGGGAGGATACGACATCTGACGCTATGGGTACAGCTTTAAGCGCTACTTCATCGAGCGACTCATCGCACGCTTCTACCAACATCTCATAACTTCTGCGCCGTACAAGGGGACGAAGAAGACACCGAAGATTGCGGTCATAGGTGGATACACAGCTGACACAACAAACAGATACTTGCTGTTGGCTACAGCATCGGCAGTGGCATTGGTAGGACAGAAGTTGCCTAGTCGATCTGCCCTCTTGCTCAATTTGATTATGTCACAAGCAGTCCGGCGTCGCGTGCTCGTCGTCCTGAACTCCTTCGACTCACCCTACCTTCGGAGGACGACAGCACCCTCTGTGCTTGCGCGTCTCGCTACTCATCCATCGATCGATCTCCTGTACACGGCCGATACACCTCATTTCTCTCCCTTGTTCGATGTTGGCATGGAGACACAACACAGATTGCTCTGCTACGACGCAACAACCTTCTCGCTTGGTGACGCGGAGACGGACCCAGCTGAGACTGTCAACGAACTCTTGGGACGCAGCGACAGACTTGTCGGTGGAAGAGACAGTCTAGGCTCTTTCTTGCCATCACTACCAGAACAAGCCCGAGAACTGTTCCGCGTCCTTGTGATGTAGCAGCTAGCACTTTCACTCATGGAGGCTAGTGGTGGAAGAGAAGGAAGACATCGCTGCGGCGTCAAGGCCTGAGAAAGTCGAGAACACCAGGAACGTTCTGACCGATTCCGCATAAGGCGATGAGTACCGTGTGGTATACCGTGTGGTATACAGTGTGGTGTATCACAAAGCTGTCGAAGCATTCGTTTATCCAAGTGAAGTCAGTTCCAAGGATGCTGCTCAAGGCTTACACGATCGCTTTCGGTATATGGTAGTAGGCGATGAACGTTTAACGTTCGCTGTGTTTAGCTTCCTAGTCAATCTATGAACCAGTGCTCGATCCTCCACCCTCGTGCTACTATATCGATCCGCCAACCGCGCCAGTACACCCTACCTGTCCGCCGCACTCACTGACTCTCGCGAACCATCCCTGTGTCATCCAAGAATAACCTGCACAGATCCTCGTCCCACAGCGACTACGCCTTTGTATGCCAGAGATGTAGACGAGAGCGGCATGGTAAGCACCACCTTCTGCGAGAAACAGCTTCTAAACACAGAGGATACAGATGTGAACGCTTGCGTCCAAGAAAGAGGCGAGCTGTCGTGGCTGCAAGATGTCGAGGAACAGGGTCCTACGACAGACGTAGAAACCGATATCTTGCCTCTGTACCAGAAGATGCTCTGCCGCCAGCCGCAGTCGTGCGACGTGACTCAACATCACAGTTTGCCGAACGGTATGTTTCGGAATCGATCACACTGTCCCGTAACAAGCACCACGAGGTGTTCATACCAGCGCGCAAGCATCTGAGAATATCGCTTTGCTAAGCCTATCGTTCCTTTCTACCACTGCAGCATTGATCATCGACTCCAATGTCAGATGTTCTGGACAAAGCTCTGCTGATCTCCACGAAACTCAAGACATACCGGACGCTGCGTAGTCCATTGCCCATCAGCGATCACCCGTGCTTTCCATTGTCGCTTTTGTTCATGCAGTACACGCTGTCGCCAGGTAATGGTACTCTTCCCACGCTCTATATCGAGACTTTCCAAACATGCTCGGAAACCGGGGAATATATGCGTATATATCCTGTACTCTTGAAGCGTAGAGTTCTGCTCCAACCTCTCCTGCAACAACCCAAGTAGCTCTTCGTTCGCGGTGTTCCTCAGCAATACTGAAATCGCCACGTCACGAACTCGGGGGAAGGCTTGCACTGCATGCGCGAGTGCCTCGGCTACCTCTTGGCGATCGAAGTTTGTCGCATTTTGCTCAATGAAAAGAGCACGCGATCTCTCGCGAATCTCGATCGCAAGAGCGTGCGCCTCCATCCGGACACCTTTGCGCACGCTGTTGACATGATCCAATATGCTGCTCTTGTCCAGGTTTATATGTATTGCGACCCGAGTCTCGCGGAGAAGCACAGAAGTGAACTCTGACGCGATCTGCTTGCAGAGGAGCAATGCTGACACAGGCGGCCAAGCAATACCTATTCCACAATTGTTGTAGGCACTGCTTTCGGAGCTAACGATGACAAGACTGTAGATAGCATCTCGGATCTCGCGTGGTAGCTTCGTGAAGCTGGCTTGGTCTTTCGTGGCGGAGGACGGAAACGTAGTAGGTGCTCTGGTGGCCTGCATCGTACGCGCGGGCCCTGTCGTATGTAGAGATGTGTTGTTTTCCCTTTCCAAGAACGAACAAGACATCTGTTAGCCGCAGGCGTGATCTTGGTTTGCAGGGACAGAGT
>NW_026260346.1:0-6816 GCF_024291825.1 Alternaria postmessia
ATGGCACGTCACGTGATCCCAGGCCCCGCCTTGGATCAGCGACCTTCCATCGCGGCTATCCCGATGGTCTTCCTTCCTGCGGCCTGCATAACAAAAGGAAGCAACTCCTTGTTACCTTGTAACAATATAGTCAAGGTACAGGCTGACAGGTGATTAGAGTTTCGAGCCTGCTTCCTTTCGCCATTCTAATTTCCTTAGCAAGGCCCGTTGAATCTTGCCGCTCGTAGTTCTAGGGAGGAAACTGCCTTCTACGAACTCCAGTTTTCGTGGATATTTGTATGGTGCTGCGTTCTTCTTGCAGAACGTTTGCAGCTCCTGTTCAAGTTCTTGAGGTGGAGCATTCTCGTACTCTCTCGTACGAACGACAAATGCCTTCACGACTTCTCCTCTTCCTGGATCTGGCGAGGATATGACGGCAGCTTCTGCGACGGCAGGGTGTAGCTTGAGCGTGGATTCTACTTCGAAAGGACCTAGGAAGTTGTCAGGAAACAAAGACTCAAAGCGTTGGGGCTCGAGCATACCTATTCGGTATCCAGAGGAGTTGATAACATCATCCGCTCGCCCCACAAACCAGAAGTAACCATCTTGATCACGAGTTGCTCTGTCACCGGTTAGGTAGTAGGACTTGACTTCCCCATCCACCGTAACGGTTCTTTCATTACGGGTGCACGTATTATCTTCCTGCACATAGCCATCGAAGATACCGAAGAAGTTACTGCTGCCCTTCCGGTCACTCAACAGCACTGCTATATCTCCTTCCTCGTTATGAGCAGCCTCAGCTCCGGTTGACGTTATGATGTGGAGAGGTACTCCAGGTGCTGGTTTCCCCATGGAGCCTGGGCGGATCGTGGAGCCTTTCAGATTGGCACATAATAATGCGGTTTCTGTTTGGCCATATCCTTCGTAGATGTCGAGACCGGTAAGTTGACGCCATCGCTGGGTGACTATAGCGTTCAGCGCTTCTCCAGCCGTTGTACAATGAGCTAGCGCAGCGGGAGGGTTTCGCTTGAAATGATCTTCTAGTTCGGGTGACACGAGTTGTCGAAAGATGAGCGGAGCGGCGCATAGGGTAGTTATCGGGTACCGGCACAGTATATCCACGGTGCGCTTTGCACTGAACGCTCCACGATCATCGTGCACGAAGAGCGTTGCGCCAGAGTTCCAAGCTCCGAAGAAAGACCATGCAGCCTTTGCCCAACCTGCCAGCGGGTCAACGATGTCGTTCTGAACTTCTCTGGTGAACGATTTGACAAACCTTGGTCCGCAGTGTTCCAAAGGACTTTGCCTGGAGCCAGCTGATACCATTGTCCGAACGCGATTCCTCTTGCTACTCTATTTAGTAACTTACCCAGATGCGAAGTGCTCGGAACCTTACCTAGAGAGAGCATGATCTGGTTATGCCTTACCATTTTCGGGTGACCAGACGTTCCAGAAGTGAAATAGATCATGGCTGGACTGCTCCATTCTTGGTACAACGAGTCGAATCTGGCATGAGTCTCGATATCTTCTAGTGCGGCATACAGAGAAGAAACGTCTTGACTCCTCGTACCGTCCCCGACTCGTATGATATGCTTGACTGTCGGACAATGTTGACGCACGGCAAGAAACTTCGACACGCTCGTTTTGTCGCCGATAAACAGTCTCGATTTGGTTTTATTGCACCGATATTGAATCTCCTTCTCAGTCAGGAGATTCGGCCCTGGCGATAGAATGATTCCGCTGCGGATGGCCGCAAGCGCGACCTCCCACCTTCAGATGGTCAGTCGAATTTCTTGTAGACGCATAGATAGCATACTAACCATGCAGGCACTCTTGGGAGAACCATCGTCATAGTATCCCCTTTCCCGAACCCTAATTGATCAAGGAGAATAGCAATTCTATGGGATTGCCTGGAAAAGTACTTGAAGGTCATGTGCCTGGTGTTTGATTCGTCTTGCGATACCCAGTGCATGGCCTGCAAATCGTCCCGTTGATCTGCCCATTTGTCGATTACATCAACCGCAAAGTTGAATTTGTGCGGCATCTCGCTAGGCTTCAAATCAAGTGTCGCCATGGGTACAATGATACAGAAATCTGTTTGAAGGTATATGATTTCGACAATCCAAGACTGGTGAAGCTGAACAACATGGTCTCAAAAGATAACTGGACACACGCGCTACATACCCGGCTGGCTGGCGGGAGTAGCACGGCATTCCCGATGCATCACCCTAGACGGGACAGGTCTATGCAGCCTCGGGTTTGGAGACCTAACCCGAGTTCAGATAAAGTTTTGCGGGGTAACGGAGCCTCGAAATGCGGCTATGTGGGGACGGGCTTGGCGCGGCCCGAGGTGTGTCCGTGGACGGCTTCAAGTCAGACGTCAGCTACCCTGCGACTGACAAAGTTAGTCTCTTGTGAATAATGAGGGGGAGTGCTCTAATACTCTAGGAGCATAGATTCTGTCCGAGATAAGACTACCTAGGTATAATTCGCTTCGAGTACAGGGCGCTATAGGAGCATCTTGTAGCTCTGCAAGAGCCATACTTCATTAGTGCGTACACACAAAAGTCACATACTTCAAGCTGAGTCGCCTGTTCTGGCTATCGGGTCATTTGTACTTCTCTTCAAAGTCTGCCAGACAATAGCCAGGAGGAATATACACAACCGTACCGACATGGCGCCACCTTCATACAGCTATGTCAAAGTTGAACTACAAGAGGCGGGTCGAATTGCCATCATCAAATATAACCGGCCCAAGTCGGGGAACTCTCTGCATCCCAGGCTCTTAGCGGACAGTTTATCTGCCCTGCGGTGGGCAGATAGTCAGCCCGAAGTTCAAGTCATTCTTCTGACGGGAGAAGGCAAGTTCTTCTGCACTGGTATGGAATTGACGGACACGAAGGCTCCTATGTCGTTCGCTCTTGGCTCAGACTTCCATCAGTTAACGAAGATGTTCATTTCTACCGAGAAGATCCTGATAGCCGCTGTCAATGGCCCAGCCGCAGGCTATGGAGTGAGCAGTCTCGCTCTCTTCGATCTTGTATATTGCGTCCCTGAAGCATACTTCTTTACACCGTTTATCAAGTGGGGAATGACTACAGAGGGAGCATCGAGCTTTACGTTTCCGCGGCTTATGGGTCATCAGAAAGCCTCAGCACTATGTCTAGCTGGAGAACCCATCTCAGCCGAGGAAGCAGAGAAGCTGCATCTTGTCACAAAGATTTTGCCCAAAGAAAGGTTTCTTGACAATGTAATTGAAATCGCACGCCGGGTCGCGCAATCTCCTTCTGGAGCACTTCGAACTACAAAGATACTCTTGAAGCAACCCGTACTTCAACAGCTACTTGATGCGAATGATCGCGAGTGTCAGGTTACTCAGCAAGAAAGATTTGGTTCGGTGGAATACATGAAGGCAGTCCAGCAGTTCAAGGTTGAGCAGCAAGAGAAACGCAAATCCAAGAATAAACTGTAGATCAATGTTCCCCTTATGTGGAGTAAAAATATCATCCATGTTCATCTCAACGAGCCACGATATGGACACACATGCATTATGTGAAGAGCATCTCTCTCACTCATGTGTGGGATTTGTCATTCTCTTTTTGGAAATAAAGTAGATTGTTGTGCGACTGCCATAACATTGAAGCATTTGTGCTTCGAAGATGTCTTGAATTGTAGTTACAGCAATCTTAGACGGTGTATCGGAAGAAAGAGGCATTATCACCTTTGTCTGCCTCCGCTTCTTGTTCAGAGAGTGTGTACTCCTGAGGAGGCTTATGTTTGGAATCCCTTATGCTGTTTTCTCTCCGCAAATACCACGTCATGAACGAAGCCAGCAACACAGTCAAACAACACAACGCGAGGAGAATGCCATGGCCAGTATGGTAATGAGGAGCATCGCGGGCCTGGAAGATGAACCCTGAGACTGCGCCACCCATGTTGCCCTAGTACATCATCAGTAAAGAATAAACAGTCAACAAGGAATAGACCCACCGTTCCGATCTGCATAGCAATGGCTACACCTCGTTTTACAGATCCGCCAACGTTGTTACTGTTCCAAGAGGTAATCTGTGGCACGTTTGGATAGATTCCTAGCAATACTAGGAAACAAGCGAAGTATTTGACACCGTTTGTATCCACAGTAAGGAGAATGATGAATCCGACGATGCTGTCACTAAGTTAATTTCGCTACGATGTGGAGTACAGGACGATCATGGTCGCTTTCCCGGTGGGAGACTTACGCGAGTGTAGCAAGTCCGATGACGAATAGGCCACGTATTCTGAGTCTGTCGGCAGCAAAGCCAATGCCAACAGTGCCAAGACACGCAAGGAAATAAGGCGGTACTGTAAGCAGCTGAGCAGTCTCATTTGTGTACCCCATACCCCGAATTATGGTTGGCAGAAAGATCGAGATGGAATAGAGCGGTAAAAAGTTGGTGAAGGTGATGAGACAATGCACAAGAATCCTCCAGTCGGTAAAGGCATCCTTTATGAATTGAGTGCGGAATTCGTTCGACAGAGCCGTGCTGTCATCTTTCAGGCGTCGTATAACTTCAGTCTTTTCCTTCTCGGTAAGAAACTTAGCGGTATCGGGGTAATCATGTAGATATTTGTAAGAGATTCCGGCTAATATCAGTCAGCGGATATGTCAAACTTAGAGATATCGACGAAGAGAATTCGCTCTCACCAACTATGACAGTCAGGATACCCTCAAGGATGAAGATCCATGCCCAACCATTGAGCCCAGCGATCCCATCCATTTCCATAATGCCACGCGCAAGGAGGCCTCCAAAGGCACCTGCAGCAGTTGCGGCGGAGAAGAAGATCGCAATTCTCGAACCGCATTCATGACGACGGTACCATAAGGTGATGCTATGGTTTGTTAGCAAAAACCGAAACAGCAAGACATTATTGGTACCCACTAATAAGCAACACCAGGGAACAAGCCACCTTCAGCAAGACCAAGGGCCATACGTGCAGCCAACAGACCTCCAAAGTTGTGCACTAGGCCCATGAGGGTCATGACTATGCCCCAAGCAACCATGATTGAGGGGATCCAGATCGACGGCCGGAACTTTTTCATGGCGAGATTGGACGGTACCTCAGAGATGATATAGAAAGGGAAGAAGACTGAAACTGCAGTCTATCGTTTCGCATGTGTATGAGTTAATTCCTTGAACTGCAAGACCATGGAAGGATAGTGGAGTTCACTCACAGCATAATCCCATCCAGTCATCCCTAAATCTTGCTCAAGGCCGGCTAGTCTAGCATTTCCGATGTTCGATCGATCGAGAAACGAAAGCAGATACATCGTAGAGACTAGAGGAAGGATAGCGATATCCAACTTCCGCAGGAGGCGCCTCGTCTCCATCGTTGTGAAAGCGATGGTTTGGTCCGGCGGTTCTGCAACTTCAATCTTCTCTATCTGCGTCATATCGATAGAACGTGATTTGATATCTGTATTCTCCATTTTCGATGAATTTGAGCTTCGTGGCGAGTGACTTGGAAGAGCTGGATGGAAGAGGCCTTCAAGGTATGGTACAGTTCCACTAACAGCGCACAGCAAGTCGTTTGACAACAAAGTCTTATAGATATCCGATCTCCATGTAGAAGCTACTGAGCCAAGCCATCAATGAGGAGTAGAGGAGGGTTACTAAGGACATGCCAAGGCCGTGCCCCGGGTGCCAAGTGTTCAAACCCGAGGGTGGCGCTCAAAACCTGGACACACTGCTGTGGTCACTGAGCAGGATAAGACCCTCGTTACTGTTCGTATGACCATGGCTGGGGTTTGACTTCGACGCGAAATGGCACCCACAGTGAGCCCGACACGAGAAAGTTCCAAGGTTATACCCTCCCTCGGATCAGCCAGAAGAAGCAATATGAAGGTTCACTTTTAGCGTTGAGGCAAGTTTCAGGCACGTGGGCGAAGCTGCGGTACTTCGAACTCTAGGGTTGTCGAGCCCGTCCAACTGGATTAGTATCTAGTCTTGAAGATCTTCTGTGTTCACGTGCGTGCCACGCAGTCAACCACCTTAACGCCTGGCCATAACAAACTAAGGCCGTAGAACAGCACAGAATAGCCATTGTCGCCCAACCCATCAGCAAAATACTATCAAACCCCCTTCAATCATGCTCTTTTACAGATGTCATCTTTCTTAGGCATGTAACCACTACAGGCAACTAGCTAGGTCTTGTCGAGAACATACTAAATGCTATCTGATCAACAAGACCTCGACACCATTACGTCACAGAGTTTCAGACTCTAGAGAGGTCTCCAATCTTCCAAAGATGAGGAGCATTTTCCGTGTGCCGAAATGAACTACCATCGTACTGACGCTTATTGCTCTAGATACTCGAACGCGGCCGGCCTATTGTTGCCGAGGTCCGTCTTTGTTGATCTCTCTCCGATGACGGCAAGTCCGCGAAATTTCGTGCGCGAGTGTAGTGCAAATAGTACTTACACATTTATACCAAGAGCAAAGTGCATTGGAGAATGAGAAAACATCATTTGCTGTATTCGAGCTTGTTCTCATTGCGTATATCTGCTATCATGGCTTTATCTCTAGGAGCCAGCAACTGCACAACACAATCCATTCCAACTCCCGAGATTTTTGGTGCCAGCATCATCGGACTTGAAGCTCACTTAGCATTGGACTATGTCCCCGACGGTGTTACTTCGTATTGGCCAAATCACGGCCCACTTCCCACCGATATTAATGTTACAAGGTAACAAGGAGTTGCTTCCTTTTGTTATGCAGGCCGCAGGAAGGAAGACCATCGGGATAGCCGCGATGGAAGGTCGCTGATCCAAGGCGGGGCCTGGGATCACGTGACGTGCCA
>NW_026260347.1:0-6810 GCF_024291825.1 Alternaria postmessia
ATAATCCTCCTTCTCGGCCGATAGTCAGGAGATGGCTCCTTCTACTCGATCAGGGCAACATGCCCGCTCTCAGAGCAGAGATTCGGACCAAGTCCTTCTATCACGCACCCCAAGCGCTGAGCCCATACCTCGCGAGCGAAGCGCAACCCCGTCGATTGAGGAGCGCATCCAAGCGGCACAGATACGACGAGATGAACTCCTAAATCTACAACAACAAAACCAGTTGCGCCAACTAGAGGAGGAAATCCTCCAGCTGGAAGAATCAGAGCAGGGCAGGAATGTGGGCGTGTCGGACAATCCGTCGGGTCCCCACCCTCAAGAGAGGCGCACGATCAACGTCACTGCAGCACCCAGCGTGGCGCATACAAGGCGCACGCTAAAACCAAAAGATCCAACAGGGTACCGGGGTAAGAATATTCGGGAATATCGGGAGTTTATTCGCTCTTGTGAAATGGCCTTTCGCTTGCTACCTGAGGAGCTAAAGGAGGACAAGAACAGGGTAATATGGTCAATGCAATGCCTTGAAGGCGATCCAAAAGAGCTTTGGTACGCGCACTTCGAACGCAGTTTCGAAGCATGCGAACGAATCCCTACTTGGGAGTACTACAAGCAGTACCTGCTTGACCTGCTCGCAGATCCTGTGAACCGCAGCCTTGAAGCAGCCACGGCGCACAGCCAAGCTCTCCAGCGAAAAGACCAGACCGTCAGATCTTTCGCTACGTACCTGGAAGTCTTAGAGGACCAGTTAACCCCTTACACTGAGATACAAAGGGTTCAACACTTGTTCACAAAACTAAGACCTGAACTCCAGCGATCAATTACCAATTACCACCAAATCCCAGCGACCCGTGAAGACCTAATAGCGTTAGCCTCTACGCTTGAAAGGAATTTGCGAAAAACACCCGCTACGCATGAATATCGCCCTCAAGTCGCATCCCGGGAGAAACGAAAGCGAAGCCCTCCTACTTCCCAACTAAGCCAACAGAGTAGACCGAAAGACAAGCATACAATTACCTGCTACAAATGCCAAAAAAAGGGTCACTACGCAAATGAGTGCCGAAGTAGCAATCCAAACCAGCTACCTGTTAGTGTCAACCGCACGGAAAAAGGTCAAGCCTCCCTGAAATTCCGGGATCAGTGAGGCGCATACCCGTAGACATCTTGCCGGGCATGAAGCGCATGTGTTACGCAGGCGCAGACACAGCTTCAGAACACAAGTTAGGGGTAATCCTGGATCCACAAGCTGATGTCAGTTTAATCAGCCAAAGGAGTGCTGTGGAGATGGGTCTTACTCCCCTCAAAGAAGCCGAACTCCCCAGGCTAGGGTGGATTGGCCCACAACGACAGGACACATATGCCGCGTATGCGCTGAACCTGCGCCTCACCGACGATAACGGTGTGGAACGCCAGATCAACGCTACCGTGTACGGGGTGGACAAAGAAGGTTGTCCCTTGTTATTGGGCAACCCATTCCTGAAACAAGAAGACATTACCATAGACTGTGGACGCCAAACCTGGCGTTGGGGATACACTAAAGCACAAATACACTTGGTATCAACAAAAGAACTCCTCAAGGAAGCCGAGCGCATCAACTCAGACAGTTATCTACTAGGAACGCTTCTATCGAGCGGCGCAGAGTTAGAACCAGAGGCGCGCGTGTACCATGTACACGCAGCGCAGGAGGTTCGCATCCCGCATGAACTATCAGAATATGCGGATGTCTTCGACAACCGCAACGCAGAGATCCTGCTACAATACAAAAGTTCAGACCATGCAATCCCTATTGTAGAAGGCAAAGAGCCGCCTTACGGTCCGCTCTACACCCTCTCTTCACGTGAGCTTCAACTGCTCCGCGAATACATCGAAGAAGCCCTACGGCGAGGTTGGATCCGACACAGTACCAGCCCTGCTGGAGCTCCTATATTATTTGTACCC
Organism: Alternaria postmessia; assembly: GCF_024291825.1. Lineage (NCBI taxonomy): Eukaryota > Fungi > Ascomycota > Dothideomycetes > Pleosporales > Pleosporaceae > Alternaria > Alternaria postmessia. The sequence continues at coordinate 1,936 of NW_026260347.1, forward strand.
AAGAAAGATGGTACTCTTCGCCTTTGCGTTGATTACCGGGGTCTTAACAATGTCACTATTAAGGATCGTTGCCCGCTCCCATTGATTGGGGAGACCCTAGATCGCTTGTCAGGCGCACGATACTATACGACCCTCGACCTGAAAGATGCGTACCACCGCATCAGAATCAAGGCAGGAGATGAGTGGAAAACCGCCTTCCGAACGCGATACGGCCATTTTGAATACTTGGTGATGCCCTTTGGTCTCACCAATGCTCCAGCTAGCTTCCAGGCCTACATTAACAAGGCCTTAAGCGCCTATTTGGATCATATTTGTGTTGTCTACCTTGATGATATCCTCATATACTCGTATGACGAGGAAATTGCGACACACTGGCGCGCCGTACGCTCTGTACTTCAATCCTTAAGGGAAGCGGAGCTGTATGTCAACCTAAGAAAGTGTACCTTCGCATCAACAGAGGTACACTTCCTAGGGTTTATAGTCACAAGGCGCGGCATACGCGCAGACCCTGCGCGTGTCGCAACCGTAGTCGAGTGGCCAACCCCGACTAGCATTAAGGAACTACAATCGTTCCTAGGCTTCGCCAACTTTTATCGCCGCTTCATTGCGCGCTACGCTGTAGTAACGGCCCCTCTCACTGATATCCTCAAGGGAAATCAAATATTCTACTGGAACGAGATCACTACAGAAGCCTTCAGGGCGCTAAAAGACCGTTTCACATGTGCGCCTATCTTGCGCCATTTTGATGCCGCACTCGCGATTCGCCTTGAGACAGATGCCTCTACGTTTGCCATTTCCGGCATACTGTCTCAGCTGTTTGAGGACAACAAATGGCACCCAATTGCGTTTATCTCACGCAAGCTACAAAGCGCAGAACTGAACTATGAGGTTTACGATCTTGAGTTGCTGGCGATTGTCTATTGTTTCAAACAATGGAGACATTATCTGGAAGGCGCACAACAGACCATCCAAGTTTTGACGGATCATAACAACCTGCGCTCCATACGCGCGGTCCAAAAACTGAATCCGCGCCAAGCACGATGGGCGCTTTATTTAGGTGCTTTTGATTTTGAGATAAAGCACCGCCCGGGTCATTCTAACCCGGCAGACGGTCCCTCGAGAAGAGTGGATTACGAGCAGGAGAATACCTCACTGACTCAGTTGTTGCCTACCTTGCAGAATAAGCTTCTGGCAAGGGAAGAGCAGAGTGGAGCAAGAAGATCCACGCCCGAGCCCAGCTCGGTGGGCGCGTGTGAGACGCACGTAGCCAGTATATGCAGCGCCGTGAAGGTCTCTACTGCTGGCGCCATGGGGTGCACACCATGCGTGCCACGCTCACTGGCTAGGGTACTAGTCAGTGGCGAACCTGCACCAGCCGGGTCGGAAACGTTGTTGGAAGTTCTGCTCCAACTCCAGCAAAGGGACGCCTTTGCACAGGAGAGAAGCGCAAGCTCCTATCAACCAACACGCACTCGAGCTCGCAGAGACGCGCCTGTGTGGCGCGTTGATGAGAATCAAGTCCTGAGATACAATGGCAGGATATATGTTCCAGAGGAACCAGCCATCAGGCAGGAGATTTTGTCCCAGAACCATGACACACACATGGCAGGCCATTTTGGCGCACGTAGAACGCTTGAGCTGATCAGCAGGCTATACTATTGGCTAACGCTGAGCCAAGACGTTCAGGATTACGTACGGACTTGTGCGATATGCCAAAGGAGCAAAGCTCTAAGGCACATTAAGCACGGCAAGCTAGCACCGCTGCCAATCCCAGAAGATATCTTTGAAGAGGTGTCACTCGATTTTGTTACTGGATTGCCACCAGCAAAGGACAACTCAGGTTGCGTCTTTGATGCGGTACTAGTGATAGTCGACCGCTTCTCGAAGATGGCGATCTACATACCCGCTTTGAAAACATGGGACGCGAAGCAATTTGCTGAATCCTATTTTAATCATGTCATCTTGCGGTATGGTATTCAAAAAGGTATTGTGTCAGACCGAGGGTCAATCTTCACTTCTACTTTCTGGACAGAGATCTGCTACCAACTACAGGTAAAGCGCAGGCTTAGCACCGCCTTCCATCCACAGACGGACGGGCAAACAGAACGCCAGAATCAGACTATGGAACAGTACCTGAGGATGTTCACCACGGACGCACAGGACAACTGGGCTTTGTTGCTCCCTACTGCCCAATTCGCTTACAACAACTCAATCCATGAATCAACAAAATTAACACCATTCTACGCGGTATACGGGAAACACCCATTACTTTCTGTGCCACCTGAGGACAGCCGGCGAGAAGGGGAGGTGCCAGACGCTGTTAATAGGGTGCAGCGCATGCACAGCGCACGCGCGTCAGCCAAGGAACAGCTGCGCAGAGCGCAAGAGTACCAGAGCCGCTACTACAACAACAAACACAAACCCGAAGTTTTCCACCAAGGAGACCTAGTGTTATTGAGTACAAAACATATCAACATACTCCACCAACCAAACAAGAAGCTGTCTAGCAAGTTCATAGGGCCCTTCCGTGTACAAGACGCAGTCGGAACGCAGGCTTACCGCCTGCAATTACCACCGAACTATCGCATTCATAATGTATTCCATGTATCACTCTTAGAACGATGGAAACCTAGAGAAAATCAGGAGGATAACACCCAACCGCCTGAAATCACTCCAGAAGGCAAAGAAGTTTGGGAGGTTGAGAAAATCCTAGGGAAAAGAACAAGGAAAGGCCAACTGCAATATTGGTTACGCTGGAAAGGCTACGATGAATCCTGGGATACCTGGACTCCAGCTTCAGATTTCGAAAATATGGAAGATTTGATCCAAGAGTTCAATCAAAGCGCACAGCATAAGAGACGAAGAGGAAGAGCAGGAGGGTCTCGTTCGTAGCGCGTAAGAAGCGCAATCCCAATATGAGGGAACCGGGGTATCTATGCATACAAAAAACAAACAAACAGAAATCTACAAAACCACTCAGTCATCACCATCACCCTCAACACCCTCACCACCACCAGTCTCATCCTCCTCACCCCCTCCAGAACCACTATCCGAACCACCAGCGCCCCCCGAGCCACCAGCCTGCGACTCACCGTCGCCAAGAGTGCTCGGATCATCAGAATCATCGGTATCATCACCCTCACCGGCCATGCCATTCTATGAATTTGAAATTAGCAAAATGAAGTTAAAAAGTAGAACTTATGGGAGAAGCGCATACCGAGTGTGCCATGTGCTTGACGACCTGCTCCAAAGCGCCTGCGATCCTGCGCTGCTCAACCAGGATCAAGCTCAGGAAGTCCGCACTGGTCTTGGGAATCTGGGTGGGAACTCCCATTGGAGTACCCGTATGGGCAGCGGTACGGCGGCGGGTCGCGAGCTCGAGATTGAATTGGCGCTGGCAACGCGCAAGCTTGGCGCCAGCACCCAGCACAGTAGCACTGATCCTGGGATTGTTGGAATTTGACACAGCAGTGTCATACTTGACCCGAAGGCGATACAGCCGGTTGAGCTTGCCAACCATATCCCCAGGAACCTACAAAAATGTTAGCAAAAGTCCAAATGTCTAGAAAAACCAAGGGGAAAGTTACTAGGAAGCAACCGCCACGATTGCCCTTGACACAATGGCCACAGCGCTTCTGTTTAGGCTTCTTGCAAAGCTTTTTGCTAGTAGCTACGTTTTGTGCGCAGCGCAGGCAAGTCGGCGTGGTAGCCACCTCCGACACGCGCTTGTCGCGCTCGCTCTACTCGTAAGGATCGGCCTTCTTAAGGACGGTTTTCGAAATGTACTTGGGAAGGGGATAGAAGACCATCTTGAAGTGCGAGTAGTGTGCGATAAGTGTGCGTTGTATCGTTATGTGGTGTGCAATGCGAAGGTGTTGAGCGTGTAAGGGACATGGAGGACAACAGCAATATATCACAACAACAACCGTTTGCTATCACCACAAGCGAGCGAAAACTTTTCCGCCTTCACCTTGACAACATGAAAAATTTTCATCACAACAAGGCAACAGTATTACAACAAAGCAACAGTCCTCACAACTCTTTCCGTCACATCTCCTCACTGTAGGGTAAGTTGTGAGCATCATACGAGCTACATAAGAACAACGCAGAGGAGCCGCAAGCGCAACGGATCTGGGGCGCATAGTAGAGGACACTCTTTTCCTACTCTTGAAACAACAGGAGAGGTTTTTATCGAGGCCGCTGCTGTCGAGGACGCCAGACTAGAGAGGGAGGTTCTGTAACGAGGGCTCGAGACACACGTCCCTCGAAGGAACAGAGTACGCGCTAAACTTGCTTATAAGGCGCGCCTCGCTCTACAGAGCGAGGTAAGGATTATTCTCTTCACAACCTACACCTGTAGTCTGAATACACGAGCTATCTCCCACTATCCTTAGTAACGTGAAGCAAGCACTATTGCCTACAGTAACGCCTCACATAGATATAAGTAATAAAAAGCTAGTAGTACTTTTTTGTATAAAGATATAATAAAAGATAGTATACTATACTTCCTATTAGAGTATAAAGTTTTAGGAGTAAAGTTATATTAATTAAGTATATAAAGTATAGTAAACAGCTTAGAATAATAATAGCTAAGTAGCTACGTAAGCTACTACTATAATAAGAGTATTAGTAGTAAGTATAACTTATAAAAGTAAATACTTACTAGTAGTATAATAGTAAAGTATGACAAAAACGTATTAGAAAAAAAGCTAATAAGTTATAAAAGCTTATATTAGTTTAAGTAAGTATATAAACTAATAATAACTAAATATATATAAAAAAGTAGATAATGTATATAAAAAGCTATAGTCTTAATAATAAAAGCTTATTAATACTTAGTAGTACTTACTTAAAAAGTATATAAATAACTACGTA
>NW_026260348.1:0-6753 GCF_024291825.1 Alternaria postmessia
GCGTTGTGTCTGCGTTTTATCACCAGCACGTCCATCATATTATTAATAATATTTAGTTACGAGAAATATAATATATTAGTAAATCTAAAGTATTGAAAATAGGAATAGAAAAAAAGCTAATAAATAGATAAATATATCACTTAATATAGAGCTACGTAATATACTAAAGAGTAACTCTAAGTATCTTACTACTACCTTACTTAGCTGAGAAGTAAAAAGTATTACTATACTATACTAGACTTTACTAGCTAAAAAAGTAGTAAAAGATAATTACATAATTTTTCAAAAAAGGACGTAAAGGGTATAAAGGATAAAAACAGTATAAAAATATTGATAGTAAGTAGGAGAATAAAACTTAAGCGCTCCAAATCCTGCTTAGATTCTATTTCACTTTTTTATTAGCGAGTCTTCGTAGACATTACTAATCTTACTTTAATAGTAAGTAGCTATACATCTCATACGATATCACACAATAATAGTACTTTAGATAATTTAATTAATCTATAGAACTCCAGTATATAAACTAAATACCATATATTTAGCTAAAGTAACAAATAGATTAAAAAGTTTACTGACTTCCTTATCTAAGCTATAATACGTACTAAAGGTATAAATACGTTTATGTAAAGTCTAACTAATTACAGTACTAAGTTATAGCTAATAATAACTTAATAAAATACTGTATTAATACTAGTACCTAGATAGATATACAATAACTTAGCATAGTATATATAATAAAGATACTATATAAGATTATATAATAAAAGCTTAGTAAACTACTTTCAGAAGTTACGTTAGCTAATAGAATATTTAAAATTTAATATAAACCAAACTAATTACTATTAATATAGCTTTCTACTTAGCAGCTTATATTATCTGATAAGTGACTTTTAAAACCTGTAGTATTGTTATATAAAGATTACTATATAGTATAATATATCGAAGAAGGTTTTAAATAGAATACTTTCAGACAATAGCTTGAAAAATATAATATTTAGTTTGTTTAATTTAGCTCCCTACTACTTAGTATAAATAGTAGTAAATAAGAATAAAAAAGTAGATTTAAGAAATAAGTACTCAGTATAGGTTTTAGCGAATTATACTCACTGAGTGTTAATACTCTAGCTTTAGTCATGATAAATATACTTATAATAAATATAGATTTTTTTTATTCTAATTAAGAGTCTAAAAGCTAATACTCTTATAAAGATATTACTTTTCTCTTATGATCCTATAATATATTAGTTATATTAATTAGTCTACTCTATACTTATAATCTGTAATAGATTAATACTATGACGTAATTTTATCTTCCTTTAGTAAAACATAGTTGTAGTATTTTAAACTAGAGATTTCTATTATATTCTTCAATTATAGAACTTTACTACGTTATAAGCTACTAGCGTGTTATTATTATATATACACTGGTACTTATAAAACTTCAAGTAATATTTTATAAAGGTTTACTTCTTGGATAAGGTATTAACTTAGTCTAGTTTGACTATATTATATGTATAACTAGTTACTTATCTTACTTGTATTAATAATACGAAAATAGGAAGACTCTAGATAATATTTATATAAGTATATAGCTAAGTAGGAAAAAGCCTCAATGTTTTTTAATATATCAATAGTTATAATAATAGCTACTTAAAAGGAGAATAAAAAAGACTTTGAAGTAACTTCTAGTAAGTCTATTAAACCTTGAACAAAATAGCTTATAAAACTATACTTGTAGTATTATTATTATTAATTTAGATTAGAAAGATAGACTATAGTAACTAGAGAAAGAGCCTATAGAATAGACTTAGCGACTAGACTCCTAATAGTATATAATATACTTATGTTGCCAAGATTACAGACGCTAGAAATTACTATGATATCTATAGTTATATTTATAATTATATCTGCAATTATATCTATAACTATACTTAAATATTATAACTTAGCTAAGCTACTGTTTGCGTAACTACTTACGTGACTTATTTCTATTGCTTTTAGTTATCTTAAAGAAAAAGCTATTTACTAGCTAGTACTAAAGCTTTACTTGTTTATAATCTACTCAGAGGTATAAAACAAGCTTTAAAGTTTTAATTAGCTATATCCTGAACTTAAAAATAGATTTAATACTAGTAATTAAACTTCGTATTATGGTTTATAGGACTTATTAGTTATTACTCTAGATTACTAGTTAACGCTGTACTTTGTTGATAAAAAAGGCGTAAGAACTTATTTCTCTTAAATAAGAGATATTACGTTTCTGTTTAGTAAAACTAAGAGCTAAAACTAGTAGCTTATACTAGTAAGAGATAGCGTAGCGTAAAAATATAGATCTAGCAAACTACATATAGTTTAAATCTCTCTTAAACTTCTATGAATATATTTAGAGTTTCTATAATTACTTATTAATTAGGCTACTCTAATATTATAGATTCTTTTTATTTTTACTTTGATTCTCCTCCTCTTTTCAAATAGACTAATTAAATCAACTAGTTACGTACGCGTATATAAATTTAAAAAGCTTAAGAGACAGTAAATATATAGGCGAGTTAGATGTAAAAAATAAATAGTTAGCAGAAGAATAGAGACAAAAAATAGACATAGTAGTAGGAACTAGTATAGCAAAGCTATAATTCTTATAAGCGTGTCAGGTAAACAGAACAGATAGCCAGTACTTATAACGTTAATATAGATATAATGAAAGTAAATTAATATGATTTCCTACGCAATTCTAATAGAGTAATATAGAACGCCTAAGTTTTAACGCTAAGCGTTATTCTTAGTATTATTATTGTCCTTATACTTGTAAAGGAATCAATAATAATAAAGCTATAACAAAGAATTCTTTTTTTAATTTTTATAGTATAAAGTTAAAGTATATCTAAACGTTAGTATAGTATAGTCTAGCTACTAGGATAAGTAGATATAGTAAGCGTTACTTAGAGGAGAATACAAAAAAGTAAATATATCAGATAGCTAAAAGCTTTATAACTAATGTAAGTAGATTCAAAACTTAGAAAAATTACGAGAATTTAAACAGTTCTCTATTATATATAAAGTGGATTAATAGTAAATACGCCAATATAAGCTGCTTAATACCTGATAGAATAGTAATTTATATATAATATATAATATGGTTCATAACAAAGTTGAGCTTATAGATACACCTAGATAAAAAGTGTACAAGAAGTTTAATCAAAAAAAACTAGAATGCAAATATAATTTAATAAACATAACTCTATTTGAATATTAGAGACTATAATCTTGGTGAAGATGATAACTTATTTGTGCAGCGCTATATAGTTTTCTAACAGACAATAAAGCTAATAGCTAAAAGAGTCTTTAAAATATATACAAGTAACTAGCTAACGCTATGACAGCGCGCTGTACTGATTAAAATACTCTTTAATAGAGAAAAAGTACTCTTATAGTAATTATAAAAGCTAGATATATATACTTAGATATACATTTTTATAGAAGATACGTACTATACTATATAAAGCTTAGTAGATACGTAGCTGTTTAATTCCTAAAGTAATAGAATAAAAAGTTATTATAGTACTTACTATTTACAGGAACTATAGTGAGTAGAAAAGATATAATAGTTAGTATAAGAACTTATATTATGTAGTTCCTAAACAAAATAGATGTGTACATTCGATTAGTAATATCTAGAAAATTAATAGTAGGATACTCAGAGACGTAAACTTACTAACTTTTAATAAGTTTTTAGAACGCTTTATAAATTATAAGATTATGCTTTTATAAGTATCTTCTAAAAACTATATTATAGAGATTACAATAGCTTAGTTATCATTATCTTATTTATTATAAGCTTTGTTAATTAGTAAACTACAAAAATCTCTAGTAAATGTAATTACTTATATGATTCAGCGTTGTATAGCTAAATAAAATCTACTATACTCAAGATTTCTAAGATAGTAGTAATTATACTAGCTTAGCTACTACTAACAATGTTATAATTATTGTATAACTCTTATCTTTATTACCTCTTTCTTATACTACTAGTAAATCTAGTAATAATAGTAAAATAACTCTTATTTATTCTAGATTACCACCCTAGAAGTTAAGCAAGATTTAGTTAAGTTAGACTATAAACCTAAGTAGCTAAGTAGATATAATTATAATTATATCTTTAGCTTTTATATATAAACCATGTAGGTTTTTTTATTAAGAGCCTAATAGCTAATACTCTTACAAGTATATGACTATTCTGTTATAATTATATAATGTAAAAGCTATACTAAGTACTTTAGTATGTACTTGTAATCTATAATAAATGAATACTATGAAGTTTTTTTTTCCTTTGTAGTAGAAAGAAAGTATTGTAATCTAAACTCAAGCTCTATATTATATCTTTTAAATTTGTTAGCAGCATAGGCGCTATAATTATAGTTATTCTAGTATAAAGTAGAAAATACCTAAAAGAAACTATTAATCTACTCTAATTAGCTATATTTCGTAAAGCTTAGTTACTTAGCTTACTTAGACTAATACTATGGAACTTAGTAAGCTTAAGATAACTAAAAAGACTTAAGATAACGTTTATACAATACTATAGTTAAGTAGTAGAGAGCCTGATTTCTTAACATATTATTAGTTATAATTATAGCTATCTAGAAGAGGACTATAAGAGACTGTTGAGTAAATTTTAAAACGTCTGTCAAATTTAAGAGCTTAGTAGACTATAGCGTTATATTATTATTATTGCTAAGTTATATTAGACAGATAAACTATAGTACTTGGAGAAAGCCTATAAGACCTTGTTATATAAGACTTAATGAGTAGATGCTTAAAAGTATATAATATACCTATACATTACGAATTATCAATACTAAATATTACTATTATATATATATATACAATCCATAAACTCTTCCTAATCATATTTATAGTTATTAACTATTATACTCAAGTTTACATTTTTAACATACCTATTATTTTTAGTAACGTTAAAAAAGATACTATTCGCTAGCTAATACTAAAGCTTTACTTCTTTTTAATTTACTTAGAGGTATAGAATAAGCCTTAAGTTGACGTTAACTACATACTAAACCTAGAAATAGACTTAATACTAGTAATGACTCTTGGTATTCTGGTCTATAAGACCTATTAGCTGTTACCATAAATTATAGCTAAACGCTATAATTTATTATATATTAAGATACTAGAACGTAACTTTTTGTTGAATGAGAGACATCACGTTTCCACTTAATAAAGTTAAAAGCTAAAGCTAAAGCTAGCAAGCTACGTTAGTATATCTTAAGAAAATATATACGTAATAGTACCTAGTTTATATCTTTTCTAACTCTTTAGAATCAAATTAAGAATCTCTATAATTACTTATAAATAAAGCTACTCTTTTTGATCTTCACTTATATTCTTATACTTATTCCCTCCTTATATAAATTAGCGAAGTAATTATATATATATATAAATTAGCTAAGTAACTATATATATATAAATTAGCTAAGTAGTTATATATATATAAATTAAGAAAGCTTTAGTGATAGTATATGTATATATATATATAGGTAAGTTAGATACGGTAAATAAATAGTAAGCAGAAAAATAGAGATAGAAAGATAGACGTAGTATTAGAGACTAGTATAACTAAGCTGCTATTCTTCTAGATTCATTAGGTAGAAAGAAGAATTAGCTAGTACTCATTATATTCATATAGATATAATAGTAATAAAGTAATATCATATTATATAGGATTCTCATAGTGTACTATAACGGCCTGAGCTCTAACGCTAAGCGTTACGCTTAGTATTATTGTCGTTCTTATGCCTATAAAGAAATGAGTAATAATAAAGCTATAATGGCTATAATAGATACAATATATTACCATAGTCAGTTCTTTCTCTAGTAGTTATATTATTAGTTTTACCTATGATATACTCTGTAATTACTTCGAAATCTACTTCAATAACATAATACATTATTGTATCGTATAAATAACTTTTTTCATTCTAACAGGCTATATTTTAGACATATATTATGGTAAAGACATCCATTATCTATTTTTTTTCTATTCTTGTAAAAGACTTTAAGAAATAAAACTAGTATATAGAAATTCAACCTGCTTCTATAGTATGTATACTTCAATATTAAATATAAAGTACATATCGCTATAAAGAAGTCTTATAGTTATAGTATGTAGTTTTTTTAGATTAACACTTAATATACTTAATATAGAAAAAAGGATTAATAGTATAAACGCTTTAATACTCTTTATGCTTCTAAGAAAGCTTAATAAAAAATAGAGATAAGTATTAGTAGATTTTAAATTAAAAGCTTATTACTTTTTTACTTAAGTAGTATTCTTAGCCAAACTAAGACTACTAAAGAAAGAAGAAAGCTACTTACTATTCATTCCTGATAGTTAGCCTATACTAAGTAAAAACTAAGTTATATATAAAGTTACTCAAGTAATACTTAGTATCTAGAACTACTCTAAGAAAATAGACTTAGATATCTTTAGACTAGCTACCTATAACATAGTATTAAAACTTTTTTAGTTTAAAAAATATAATTTAAAAATTAACTAAATATTTCAAAAAGTTATTATGAAAGTACTATAAGCTAGATATTTCTATAAGCTAGCCTACGTATCTAAAAACTATAATAGTAGATAAGAAGAAAAATAACTATATCATTAGAAGAAAGTAACCTTTTCAAAAAAAATAGCTTTATAAACTAAAAGTTTAACTTAATAGATACTAATAA
>NW_026260349.1:0-6412 GCF_024291825.1 Alternaria postmessia
AGAGTCAGCAGTTGAGTGACCGCCCAACACTCAGTGCTCTTAGCACGACTGAGCGTACCAAACTTATTGCATATCTGCTCAGCTGCTCAGCACCACGGCGTAACTGAGCAACCACACTCATTAGTATGTAAACTAGAAAGTAAATCCTACTAGGGTATTTTGTGATGGAACGGCCCCCATATGCCAGAACTACCCCTCTTTTGGGATAGCGTCTAACGCCTAGGTCATCCCATCCCTTCCAATCCTCCTCTTTTGGTCCATTACTTCTGCCGCATACGATCAGTCATCAAAAAATCTTGCCTAACCTAACCTACTCAAGTGTAGTGGCACAGAATGTCTCCCATTCTAAAACTAACCCCTTTCGGGAAATTGCGATCGCTGCTCGAGGCAGTCCCCATCGAAATCCACACCACAACTACATCTCGACACCGAGCAGCGTTTCCTACTAGTGCCTCCTCGTATGTGCTGCTATATCATCCTGTTCAACGCTCTTTCATTTGTTGTTCTATTCTCGATGCAAGGAAATTATCCCAGGCCAAGCACTGTCGAGAACCTTGTCACTAGGATGCTACAAATAACAGTAATACAAACACTCTCTTCTGACCATTCCGTCTATAATACTGGCACAGAAGCGTGCGACGCTTCGCGACAACGTCACTCAATCAAGACTACGCATTTTTGCGACCTTGCGGCACGAGAATTGATCTTTAGTTTCACGCGATTCTGAGAGTTCACTCGCTTTCTGAGTTGGACCCATGGCGATGGAGTTATGGCGAGTAGAAGTGAAGACAGCTACGTCGCAGTCATGGTGGGGTGACTCGACCCGCGAACTGCCTCGTTTTGCGCACGGTACAGTACTGTAGTGTTGTCGCAAAAGCGCGTCGCTGAGCTTGAAACAACCACACAGCGTGAATTGCAGAAAGCAAAGATGATACAGAAGGAGAATATTTTCGTAGTTATTAAAAGTGTGCGCTGAACAACTTCAAGGAAGTCGAATACGCACATCAATAAAGAGGAGACGAAGGAGAGAGCGCGTGTTTAGCCATCTCGAAGACGCTGTACACACTTCAGCGTACTAGGACACAACTTGCGCACATGTAAGCAAAGATGCAGTACAAGCTCTTAGAAAGATCAGCCTATCACAATTCTCTATTACCATTCTTGATGGTGCTGTACTATTATGTATTGTTGTGGTTTTGGTGGAATTCTGGCAAATCTTAGTTACTGTTTGCAGAAGCTTGTTAGAACCTCGCACTTTATAGATTATCTTCCAAGCGCACGCATCTGTTATCTTTGCGTCGCTTTTAGAGGAGCTGGCGGTGCAGTATGCACAGAAACAGCACTAGTTTGACTACGCTTGGCTGTTTCTCGCTTGGCTGGTCTTGCTGTAGGAAGCTATGGGGATCTTTGGAATTGTATACCCTGTTTTTCAGCATTTGAGAAAGGATTACACCTTGCGCGGGGCTATATTCCTTATGTCGCACGGATGAGTGCAGGTATTGTAGATAGATAATTGAGCGAGAGTGCATGTTGTATCATTTGTAGCATCGTAGCTGCACTTATATATAAGGTCATCGTACCGCATTATTAGTAACAAGGTTCCCGACAGCACTTGGCCTGCGACACCCGGCGATACGCGACAGATGTCGCATATACCTCGCCATCCGATATCTTTTTGATGTCTTGTGCTCAGATTCGTAAGTTATATCCTACTGTGTAGCTGAAACTGTTTAAACCTTGGTATACGATTAGTACATGTGTTATCTCCCAGAAACTCTACGTCGAAGTCATCGATGCCTTACCGCATGTACATGTGATGTGGCCTCGTCTGACTACAGTCGAAGAGGAACCGAGAATACAGAAAGCTCAGGTAAGTTTGTAGAACTTCCTATAAAGACGAATGCAGTTCTCTAACGCCTGCAGGAATGGCAGTTGGTTCTCAAATTACTATGAGTGTGGGTAAGCAGATAAGACCATCATCATGCGAATCACAATACGTTGCATTCGATCAACTCTAGGCTAACTTAGTTGCTCTGTCAATTCTATTTTTTAACAATTGCCTAGCTTGAAGAAAACAGAAACCCGTACCAAAGACCTTTCTGAGTACGCTCATGCAGCTTAGTAAATTGATGGTAGACCCAGTCTCGTTCTCCATCCATGATATTGTCTAGCATCTTTCTAGTAGCGTTCCTTTTCCGACGCTCTTTCCGAAGTTCTCTTGTATGTCATTTTAACTTTCCGGAACACCTGTTTTGGTTTTTTGGACAAAGCCAAGCCTTGTCTCACGTATCCCCAACACGTCGAGAGATACGGTGTGCTTCAACATGTGGGCCTAGTCTCGACTGTATTCGATTGATTCGTACATCAATACTCTCCATCAACTTGTCTTTTGCACATAGGCTACGAGCGGGCTCTCATCTAACGTCCTTCCCTGCTACGACCTTGACCGAGCCAAGCTTGCTCAGCATAACGCCCATCTGGTCCATGTTGTACGCATTATCCGGCAGTACTACTGCGTCCTACAGCACCTTGCCAATCATCTAGAACCACTCTGGCATCTTGTCGTAGATGTTGTTCTTGTGGCGCTTCCAGTCTATCGACCTGACTCGTCTTGCTTTGAGTTCGGGGTGGCGTTTCTCGACAGCGCGCAGCAAGAATGAAACAAGCGCTTTCTCTTCCTTTACGGTAAGGTGTTGCTGGCTTTGAGCTTTTACTTCCTTTGACGTTCCTCCGTGCTTACGACGATAAGGGTAGAACGTGGGACATGGCTCTTCTCTGCAACAGCGCGATACGTCCTAGGCTAGTCTACAGAGGCTTCCGCCAGTGCTCGACCAGCAAGATCCATAATCGCCAATATGGTGGTAGCCTGGCAGAGAGACAGCAACGAGCAACGTTCATGTAATGAGAGCTATCCTGTCGCTATGATAACAGGTAGCATACGAACGAGCGAAGCTTGTTCTAAACATTGCAAGCGCACAATGCGGCTTCGAACGGTGCCATGATCCTGCGCCTGGCCTGACGAATCACGAATATGTTCAAACAATCGCACTGCGCTGCGCGTGGTCAGATGGGATGATGTTTGTATGGTGTCCCGCTCATTTCTCAAGCACGCACACTTAGTCTACGCATGCGGCTTTCGGCGAAACGTACTTCCGAAGGCTTCTTGTCCCCGCACGCAATGCAGCAGCGCTTAGCTGTGCCAGCCCTCCCAGTCTTGTGCAGCTGACAATGGATCGGAGCACTACGCTCAGCCCGAAAGCGATCTGACTGCTCCGTCAGCCCACAATAACGCGAAGCGCGATCCAATAGTTTGCTTTATTATCTTCGCAGACCTCGCATCATGAACGGCCTTTCGGGCGCAGCAAGCGTCATCGCAGTAATCGACATATCCGCCAAGATCGCCTCGCTCTGCTACCGGTATTCCGTGGCTGTCAAGGACGCGAAGGGTGATGTCGAGCGTGTGCGGAGGAAGGTTAGCGACATCGCCCACATTCTGGAGAAGATCAAGCAGCTCCTCGACAGCCACGACAAGACGCGGCTCTCTACCACTCTGGGCTTGTCCAGCTCGCTCGAGCAATGCTTAAAGGAACTGAAGAGCCTCAAAGCAAAATTAGATTTGGGGAAAACTCGCAAGACTATGAGCCAGTTCGGCTTCCGCGCGCTTGAGTGACCGTTCGCGAGTAAGCAAGTGGACGAAATTATTTCGAATTTGGAAGGATACGAGCAGACATTAAGCTTGGCATTGCAGGCCGATCAGACGTAAGCTTCTGTACCCAGATCTATCTTACGCAGACCCAGCTTCTCACTGACTATACAGAGTCGTTGTGTTCAATGTAGACCAGAAGCTAGATCTCCGCAAACTGCCTGTCGCAACAGGCGCCACTTTCAATTCCCACAACGAAGAGCATGACGCACAGTGCCTACCAAACACCCGCACCGAGCTGCTAGACGAGATCACAACATGGGCGAACAACAAGGATGGCAAGTCCATATTATGGCTAAGTGGCATGGCGGGCACGGGAAAATCTACGATAGCGCGGACGGTCGCCCAGTCGTTCGCTAGTCGAGGGCAGCTCGGAGCAAACTTCTTCTTCAAGAAAGGCGAGCGCGAGCGCGGCAACGGCTCGCGCTTCTTTACTCCCATTGCCACTGATCTAGTCGCCTGTGAGCCAGGCATGCTAACCACTATTAGGAAGACGCTCGACGAGGACTCGACGGTCTTGTACAAGGCATTGAAAGACCAGTTCGAGAAACTGATCCTACAGCCACTCTTAGGGATAAAGCGGGCTCGTTCACAGGTCTTGGCGCGTGTTGTGGTGATTAGTACGCTGGACGAGTGCGAGCGAGAAGCCGACATCAGAGCGATTCTTCAGCTGTTTGCTCGGACAAAAGACGTTCGTCCAGTGTCGCTGTGGATTTTGGTGACTAGCCGGCCTGAGCTCCACATCCGCTTAGGCTTTAGGAGGATGCTAAAGAGCACGTACCAAGACCTCATTCTCTATGAAGTACCAAGGAACACAATCAAACACGACATCCGTCTGTTCCTACAGCATGAGCTCGACGTGATACGAAAAGAACGCATGCTAGCCTCGGGCTGGTCTGCGCAACAACAGATCATGGCCTTGGTTGAGCTAGCTGTGCCACTATTTATCTATGCTGCTACCGTATGTCGACATGTTAGCACAAAAGGATGCGACCCTGAAGAGTACTTGAACAAGGTCTCGAGGTATCCGAAGGCGGCTCTTTCACAGCTCGACCGAACCTACCTTCCCGTCCTGAACCAATTGCTTGTTGAGCAGGAAGAAAGAGATAGAGAAGACTGGCTGCACGCCTTCTGTGGACCCGTAGGTAGCATAGTCATTTTAGCGAGCCTACTTCCTCTCGGCTCCCTTCCGCGCCTTCTTTAAGTTCCACAGAAGCAAGTCGAACGTCGGCTGGACGCCTTGCATTCCGTTCTTAGCGTTCCCAGTAGGGAGAACATTCCTATCACGTTACTGCACTTGTCTTTCCGCGAGTTCCTCGTCGACCCCCAAAAACAGGGAAAGAGCCTGTTCTGGGTGGATGAGAAAAGCACACACCAGAAGCTTGCATCTCGCTGCCTTGAGCTTATGTCTGGACCAAGCGGCCTACACCAAGACATGTGTAGCCTCTTAGAGCCTGGGGTGCTAGGAAGCGAGATCGACGAATGTACAATCACTAGCAGTCTGTCACCTGACCTGCAGTATGCGTGTCGTTACTGGGTCGATCATCTCAAGCAGGGTCAACAAAACATCGTAGACGGAGACATAACGCACCTGTTTCTGCAGCAGCATCTCCTTTATTGGCTCGAGGCCATGAGCCTTATAAGAGAATCTAGCAGATGCGTCGACTTACTTGACAGCCTTCAGGCACTTGCTAGCGTAAGATGTTCACAAAACACCTTCCCACTACTCTGCTAACGTGCAACACAGCCATCTGCAAGCCTAGTTCCACGCTTCCTTCATGACGCTAAACAGTTCGTGCTGCGATTCCAATCTGTGCTTACAGATGCGCCGCTGCAGATCTATTACTCGGCGCTCGTGTTCGCACCAGAGAGGAGCGTGATACGACAAACCTTTGCAGACCAAGTGCCAGAGAAGGCTAAGATGCTGTCTGAAACAGAAGCAGGTTGGGACGCGTGTCGCAGCACGCTCGAGGGCCATTCCGATATTGTCACAGCGGTGGCCTTCTTGCCAGATGGACAGCTGGTCGTCTCGGCATCTGGCGACAACACAGTACGGCTGTGGGAGGCGACGGGGGCGTATCGCAGCACGCTCGAAGGACATTCCTCGTATGTCACTTATCTTAAGTTCTCGCCACATGGCTAGGTACCTCGTACGAACCAAGGCGATATCTATCTACCTCAAATTCCTATTTTCACGTCGCTTTCTAGGTTGAGCCGCAGTCCTTCTACGTTGTAGTGCAGGGCCAGTGGATATTGCGCAACCAGCAGCACGCCCTGTGGCTCCCACCAGAATATCGATCAGGGTCAACCGCTGTACATGAGGACATCGCTTATCTAAGGCCTGCATCTGGTCGTGCGGTTCTGCTTAAAATTTTCTAGCATTGTTCATCAATAGAATTGCTCTATCGCAAGCACAGTGAAGGCTTTACTGTGTAGCATAGATAGCCACTGCACGATATGAGTCTTGCCGTTAGCGGTTTTCCTCAAAGACGACCCGCTAGGGCTAAGCTACAGCTTTGATAGCCGTTAGAAACGGATTCCGCGAAGACAATTACATAGGGTGTGTAGGACTGCTTAGCGTAGGCCGAGGTACTAATCGCGACTGCGACCTTGCATGAATATAGACATTGCAGGCGCCACGAGGCTGAACGTAGCTTGCCACGCTACCACAAGGTCTCTTAGGTGGAACCGCGACTATCTAGGGGTTTT
>NW_026260350.1:0-6256 GCF_024291825.1 Alternaria postmessia
CTTGAGAGACCAACCGCTTCTGCTTCTTACATGTTTCCATCGACAGACATGATTTTTCGTGATCGCATCGTTCTTGTCTCTTTCTACACGCCTCCGTGAAAAGTCTTTGTTTGTTGATTTGTTGTTTTTCGCTTTCTTCTATGGCGGTCGACGGGAGCGAGGTGTTCCTGTCCCTAATTCGCGGCGCCGAAGATAAACTTCACGAGCGACAAGATATTCTAGCCAACTTGAATGATATCCGCTACTGGTATCAGTATGGAGAATTCCAGGATTCTGTCAATCTTGTTTTGAGCGCGAAAGAGTTGCTAAACTTGCTGATTAAAGGTCCGACTCTCGAGCTGCTACCCTCTGCACTGAAATGCTATGCGATAGCCTTCGAAGCCGTGCAGCACAAGAAGCATCTCGCAACGCCTCTACCACGCGAGCGTTCGGAAGACCATACCGCGGAATGTTTGGAGGTCCGCGGCTGCATCATCGATCTTTGCGACCAACTTCGGAATGTACCCCGATTCACCGAGTCTCTTAGGCTTCCGTTCGCCGAACTCACAGGCTGCGTTGTGAGGACGCTGTGTCACCAGGCTAAAAATTGGCTGTCCGAAGTTAAGGAAATACTGAAAGACTTTGCAAAAGCGTATGCAAATTCTGCAGGTACTTCAGATGAGCACAAACCTCTTTTGCTAGGGCTCCGCGGCTGCATGTATGCCTTGGATATAGACAAAGCGCTTGAAGCCAGTAGCCTGTCTTCACCACCACCACTACCATCACCATCACCACTACCATCACCTCCACCACTACCACCACTACTACAACCACCACGTGTTCCTAAAAGGCAAAACCAGCCTCCAGATCATGTGCGAGCCGAAAGGTACATGGGCGCCCGTAGCTGTTCTGCAAGTGAGAAGATGAAGAAGTACTAACACACCGCCAGTTCAGCCGAACCTCGTTCGAAACGCAGACGACGTGAACGATCTGTGCATACCAGCTCCAGCGAGGGTTCACTGGATGATCTGTATCCACGGCACTGCGACCATGACGGGCCGTGTTCGTCAACAAAGCTCGAATGCAGATGCAAGATCTGTCACGGGGAGTGTGGATGCAGCGCTAGTTGCGAGAAAAAACTTCCTTCGTGTGACTGTGAGGGTCCATGTGGAGAAGATTGTGAATGCGTACGGAACAATGCTGAATGCATCGACTCCCGATGCAGCTGCTCAGAGTGTCCTAACAACTTCCAAGAGCAGAAACCTGTGAAGCTCGTTAATCTGCCGTCTGGAGGTGTTGCTTCTTCCCAAAATCTCACAACTGGAAGATTTCTGGGAGTCCTTGCGAGGGACTGTCGCGTGGGCGGCCGACAAGATGTGCATAGTGGGGATCTGTACCAGATTGCAAAAGACGCCAGTGTGGACGTGTGCAGGAAAGATTCTGCACTGCGCCGCATCGAAAGGTCCCGCTCACAATCCGACCAGAACGTGGTGGTACTTGCATATCATTGCGAAGAAGGGCCTAGTTTTATTATCAAAACCACTAAAGACGTCCAAGCAAGAGAACAGCTTTTGATGCCTCTAGACTTCGAGAGAGGGGAGCATGCGCGAGAAGAGAATGACGGTGTCGCTCGCGATACGAGGAGTGTCGAAGACCACGGAACATATCCAGAAGAGTCCGGTATCGATGACGACCTTGGAAGCAGCGTGGATTCTGGTGGAGAGAGCGAGTATGAAACGTCCGATACATCTGATTCTGCCTCTATTGAAAGCATAGAGGAAGATGGATGCTTGTCGGAGAGCGATGGCGAGAAGGACAGTGTCTTCGTGGCTGACCATCAACACAAACAGACCAAGAGAAGAACGAGAAGTCGGGCCACGGCGAAGAAGTCTGCTGAACTATACGCACACTACGCTCTTGTCGAAAGGGAGTGTCTCACGCTGACAGGGCTCTTAAAGTTGAGCAAGCTCAAGAGGAAACAGCTAAGGCATTGGCTGAAGTTAGCCCCATGTTGCACGATTCGAGACGATACCAAGCCCGGTCATGCCATACACGACCA
This sequence comes from Alternaria postmessia, assembly GCF_024291825.1. Lineage (NCBI taxonomy): Eukaryota > Fungi > Ascomycota > Dothideomycetes > Pleosporales > Pleosporaceae > Alternaria > Alternaria postmessia. Next base: position 2,039 of record NW_026260350.1, read on the forward strand.
AAGCAAATGCACGATATCGACCGCCGACATAACGGAAACATTCAAAACACAGGTCGTCGAGTTCAAAGACGGGTCTACAAAATCCATTGTCTTATGGACCCCGGAACTCGAGCAAACATTGCTTCGACTGAGAGCCAGAGGTACGACGATGCCAGAACTAGAAACGCATCTGAATAGCAAGCATACGAACCTTCATTTCACCCAGGCCTCTTTGTGGCAAAAGTGGGCGAAATTGAAAAAACGCAAAACAAATAAAAGGAAGCCTTGCGACCCGCAGATGATTGCGATGATCGAAGCCGCCACACACCCACTCGATAGCCACGATCTTGTCAAAAAAGCGTGCGACAAAGTGAGAGACAAAAGCGAGGCGAACCTCAAATCGTGGATTGAAGGATATCGCGATGGGATACGATGCGAGATCGACTTCCAGTCCCTTGAGACATGCTTCGTCTCCAAAGACAACACAATCAACCATAAGGCGAGAGCTTGTAGCAAAGGAAGTCAGAATCTGCGTTGATGCTTAGCTTTAGTACTTTCTCTCTGCATGTACACCTAGTGGATGGTTAAGAAAATCTAAGATGACCTGCAAAGTGTGCATCTTCCTAGTGAAGCACTCCGTGTTCCAAGAGCACCGGACAAGCTTGTAGTGAGAGTAGAGTTACGGTATAGCGCTAATGTTGGCCTTCTTCGACCCCCAAATCCAGCGTGTTCAGTTCAGACGGACGCACTGGATGAACCCGACAATGTCGCTTCACGGCGTGACGGCTACGGCCAGAAGCACTAAGTATCCGCTTATGAGCGAGCTGCGTGCATCTTTCCCAGATTCCACGACCGAGTTAGGACTGGGCTAGCACGATTTCTAAGACCGCTCGACGTGATGGTCCAGGCTATGTGCATGTGAGACAGAGAATGGAGGAGCTAGACACGGTCATGCACGAACAATTTTCAGTCCGTTGAAGTCAGTATGCATGCATGCTAAGGTTGTGCGCCTCTCAAGAGCATAGGCGAGTGACTGCAGCCAGGCACTACTCACTGCATGACGCTTGCTAGATCCACGATCGAATAGCAGTGCAAATCTCAGTCCTGTACAATTCACCTGTCGACATCACTATGACTCTGTGCCGTGAATGTCAAGTCTCACATAATTCGCGAAGGCGTAGGCAAACGAGAAACATAGCAGCAATGAATCTGCAGTATGACCAATCACGTCCTAGTCATCCCTCGTAGATAACGACCAAGGACTAAGGGTGAGTCTCAGCCGTCACGCCAAGACCCAGATCGCGCAAACCAAGTCGCCCCGTCTTGCCAAAACACCCGCCCAACGAACAGGACATGGTCAGCACAGAGTGCAGACGCGACGAACATGACGCTGACGAGGGGATGCCGCAGATGTCACTCGCGCAATTCGCAGAAGACGTTCACGATGAGCTAGAACCACCCGAAACGCAAAAATCGCCCAAGAAGGGGAGAGCACAACACTTGGACAACCATAAGACAGCACAGTTCGTCTTGAAGAAGATCGGCCCGGAGAGACACTGCGACGACCAAGTCGTATCGAAAGTCGACATTCGAAATCTCCAAAGAGTCCGCAAAACGAGACTCGCCGAATCACACACCCGCCGTTGTTCGCAACGTCGATCGCAGCGCGCGGAGGAAAGCTACCGACGTGTACTTGGACGCGCACTACATGGCGATGAGAGTGACGAGCATGCCTGGGATAAGGAGGAAGATCTTGCCGAGCCTATCTCATAGGAAGACGCAGACGACACTGGACAAGGTGAAGAAGGAACGGTACAAAACGAGGTTCCCGTACCAGAGACATCCTCGAAGCATGGAAGGAATCGACAGAAGGGGTCAGTGAAAGTAGGACGATGGCGAAAGCGGCGCTCGCCTACACCCCAAGCTGGGCTGTCTCCGTGTGAGCAGCACTTTTGGCAAGATCGTCCCAGCGGCACCAAAACCTCCAGCAACACCCTCTCTGCGCAGAGCCTACTCAAACACGATGAAAGCCTCGAAGCGACACAAACATACCAAAATCGGCATCGATCCCAAAGAGAATCTTTACTTCGATTGCACCGTCGTAAATACAGTAAACGGATCTTCGAGCTAGAAGGAGGATACGACATCTGACTCTATGGGTACAGCTTCAAGCGCTACTTCATCGAGCGACTCACCGCACGCTTCTACCAACATCTCGTAACTTCTGCGCCGTACAAGGGGACGAAGAAGACACCGAAGATCGCGGTCATAAGTGGATACACAGCTGACACAACAAACAGATACTTGCTGTTGGCTACAGCATCGGCAGTGGCATTGGTAGGACAGAAGTTGCCTAGTCAATCTGCCCTCTTGCCCGATTTTATTATGTCACGAGCAGTCCGGCGTGGCATCCGGTGCCCGTCATCCTAAACTCCTTCGACTCACCCTGCCTTCGGAGGACGACAGTACCCTCTATGTTTGCGCGTCTCGCTACTCATCCATCGATCGATCTCCTGTACATGGCCGATACACCTCATTTCTCTCCCTTGTTCGATGTTGGCATGGAGACACAACACAGATTGCTCTGCTACGACGCAACAACCTTCTCGCTTGGTGACGCGGAGACGGACCCAGCTGAGACTGTCAACGAACTCTTGGGACGCAGCGACAGACGTGTCGGTGGAAGAGACAGTCTAGGCTCTTTCTTGCCATCACTACCAGAATAAGCCCGAGAACTGTTCCGCATCCTTGTGATGTAGCAGCTAGCGCTTTCACTCATGGAGGGTGGTGGTGGGAGGAAAGGAAGACATCACTGCGGCGTCAGGGCCTGGGAAAGTTGAGAATACCAGGAACGTTCTGACAGATTCTGCATAAGGCGATGAGTACCGTGTGGTATACCGTGTGGTGTATCACAAAGCTGTCGAAGCATTGGTTTGTCCAAGTGAAGTCAGTTCCAAGGATGCTGCTCAAGGCTTACACGATCGCTTTCGGTATATGGTAGTGGGCGATGAACGTTTAACGTTCGCTGTGTTCAGCTTCCTAGTCAATCTACAAATCAGTGCTTGATCCTCCACCCTCGTGCTACTATATCGATCTACCAACCGTGCTTGTATACCCTACCTGTCCGCCGCACTCGCTAACTCCCGAGAACCAACCCTGTGTCATCCAAGAATAATCTGCACAGATCCTCGTCCTAAGCGACTACGCCTTTGTATGCCAGAGATGTAGACGAGAGCGGTATGGTAAGCACCACCTTCTGCGACAAACAGCTTCTAAACACAGAGGATACAGATGTGAACGCTTGCGTCCAAGAAAGAGGCGAGCTGTCGTGGCCGCTAGATGTTGAGAAACAGGGTCCTACGACAGACGTAGAAACCGATATCTTGCCCCTGTACCAGAAGATGCTCTGCCGCCAACCGCAGTCGTGCGACGCGACTCAACATCACCGTTTGCCGAACGGGATGTTGCGGAATCGATCACACTGTGCCGTAACAAGCACCACGAGGTGGTCATACCAGCGCGCAAGCATTCGAGAATATCGTTTTGCTAAGCCTATCGTTCCCTTCTGCCACTGCAGCATCGATCATCGACTCCAGTGTCAGATGTTCTGGACAAAGCTCTGCTGATCTCCACGAAACACAAGACATACCGGACGCTGCGTAGTCCATTGCCCATCGGCGATCACCCGTGCTTTCCATTGTCGCTTTTGTTCATGCAGTACACGCTGTCGCCAGGTAATGGTACTTTTCCCACGCTCTATATCGAGACTTTCCAAACATGCTCGGGAACCGGGGAATACATGCGTATATATCCTGTACTCTTGAAGCGTAGGGTTCTGCTCCAACCTCTCCTGCAACAACCCAAGTAGCTCTTCGTTCGCGGTGTTCCTCAGCAATACTGAAATCGCCACGTCACGAACTCGGGGGAAGGCTTGCACTGCATGCGCGAGTGCATCGGCTACCTCTTGGCGATCGAAGTTTGTCGCATTTTGCTCAAAGAAAAGAACACGCGATCTCTCGCGAATCTCGATCGCGAGAGCGTGCGCCTCCATCCGGACACCTTTGCGCACGCTGTTGACATGATCCGATATGCTGCTCTTGTCCAGGTTTATCTGTATTGCGACCCGAGTCTCGCGGAGAAGCACAGAAGTGAACTCTGACGCGATCTGCTTGCAGAGGAGCAATGCTGACACAGGCGGCCAAGCAATACCTATTCCACAATTGTTGTAGGCACTGCTTT
>NW_026260351.1:0-6244 GCF_024291825.1 Alternaria postmessia
GGCCAAAACAGAGTTGAAAGAAGCTTGTTACTCTCTACGAGGAAGACTTGATATAGGGTCAGCATAAGATCAACAATATTGACGATACTAACGAAGTTGACCAGGTCGGAAGAGTGAACGAGGTTGATACATCTATTATGGTTCAGCAATCGAGAAACAAAAACTAAACAACAGCCCTGAATATTGGCTTCTCGAGTGGTTCTCCCTTACTGCTTAATCAACCACCTGGCATCCAGAGCAAGGGGGAAAGCGTGTTGCGGCGCATGGGTGCGCCGGTAGAGTTGCGAGCACTTAATAGTCGCAGGTTGCCGTGACAGACATATAGGTCGCAAAGATTGTGGTAGTGACTACAGTCACGATACCAGATGCTTGACTAGGCTACCAGATGCCACCGCTTTTTCCGTCATGGATAGATTTGGGCGCAAGCTAGGAACCAAGTACATCTAGGTCGGCGAGAGCTCCTCGCTAACCTTTCTGTGCATTCTGCTTCGGAACAATAAGTCGAATGCGCTGCTTTGTTTGGCCGCTTCGCACAGAACAGGACTCTCTGTTCGACCGGATACAACGCCTGGCGCTCTTCAAGAGCTACGTCTTCTCGGCATCTTTGAGCAAAGGTACTCGACGCGCCAACTCAGTGATCTTGTACAAGGCTATAGCGGCAAGACATTAGACCACGTGAGACGCTGAGGTTCCCTTGAAGAACAGCTAATCCCAGGGCGTGTTACTGGTAACGAGTTCTGGAAAACCCAGGTTCTCGCTGGACTTGCTGGAAGGGCGGCGCACACGGCGTCTTGGTGGACTGTATCGACACTGTCCAGTTTGGTTCCACCGTCAACGCTGTAATCCTAGAGATCAGACTTTGCCTTCCTTGAGCAGAGCTTGGCGTCAAAACAATAGATGGATTGGGCGGCGATGAATTGCATCTCAGGGTTGGCAAGGCCATATCTCCAAGGTCAGAGCCTACAAGCATGCGGCAGGGATCTTTGACATGTTTGTCCGACGTGTACATGGCTCGGTGCGACATGCATATCGTAGACTGTTTTCCTTAGCGTGCCTAGCTCGGGTCACAACAGTCCACTCACCCCTCTGAAAATCGGCAATCTACAGACAGTCGAACCCTGAGACGGCACTAGCCGGGCCGAGCCCATATGTGTAGGAGGATACAACCGGAGTGTTTCTTCGATACATGCCGAGAGATAGTGGAGGCTCTTCAGCTCCCCCGAAGTCATCTTAGGCGTCGTTCCGTGGAAAGTGCTTCGCACCTCCTTGATCAAGCGTGTCATTGCTTCCAGGTGCTTTAGCAGCAGATAGACAAGGTCAGACAGCGACGTTGCAACCGTCTCCGTCTCTGCAACCATAAGGACAGAATCATTTGAATCGGCCTCTTCTTTAGTGAGATATTGGCTCGGCTCTCCGTTCTCGGGCAGGAATCTCTAGACATCTGGCTGCTGGGACTTGGCCGCGAGCCGGTGGCTAATGCGTTCCTCGCAGCAGCGGAGGCGCTCGGTCTTCTTCCTTCGAATTAAGCGCCCAAGCAAGCACCCAGCTAGAGCTCGCACAAGCGGTACCAGCTAGCCGAGGGTGTTCCTTCTCGCGTCAATTTTGACAAAGTCAAGCATCCCCCAGGCCCAGGGACAGTATCGTCCTGCTCAAGCATGCGTAAGGATCCTCCGAACACGAGTTTGCTCGTAGCGCCAAAAGTTGCAAACCTGAATAGGTGTACGAGACCAACATTTCCGCCCACAAACTCATGCAACCCGCGAACGAGGCAGTCGACATGGTGCTGGATGAGAGACTGTACGAGAACGCCGGCTGGAAGAGCTTGCGCATACGAGCGTGCTCCACATCTGGCGCGTCAAACCAATTGTAGACTCTAACCGGACTGTGCACACACTTGTTCTAGTATCTTAAGACTGGCGTCTTCCTGACCCCATGCTTCGCAGACCGTCCATGGGTGTCTTTCCATGCGTCTGCTCCGACTGTACTCAATTCGCCAGCGGCTATGTGAACAACGTCGCCATGTGCGTGGTAAACTCGTTCCAGAAACGCGACTCTCTGCCCGGTCCCTGTCAGGTAGAATGCTGGAAGCCCGGACACTACGTACCACCGTAGAGCCGGGAAGCGGCGCAAAAGGTGCCAGTACACTCTGTATATAGCCAGCCTGACGTTGTGACCCAGGGCCTAGAAGCACCACTTAGGCGTGTAAACAGGTAGGCGAACCTACACACCAGTGCGCAGAGGGCGAGGAGGACTCTTCGAGAGGTGGGCATGTCGGGCAGCAGAACGCCTCGACCGTCGCTAGACATTATGCAGGAAAGAGTCTGGGTAGGCGTCAGTCAGTACAGCTCAGACATGGTAATACTAGTATATCAGTGCCAAAATGCTTATCCTGGTATACTAGTATTACCGAAATCCTTATACTAGTATACTAGTATATCATTTCTGATATCCTGATATCCTTGGCATTTTCTAGTGTCCAGCTACAAGACACAAATCGCCGTACGAATCGCGATCGAATCGATTAACCTCTACACTACTGCTACGTCGATATCCATATTATCAACCGCGTCCTCATGCAAAACCACACCCCCAGTCCTGATATGACGGTTGCGCAGCCAGTTGCCGATGCATTCAATGAGCTCAATGTTGTCACAAGTCAGTCTCGATCTATCCCAACGTGTGGTTCGTCGAGCACCTGAGAATGTACGCTCTGGCTCTGCGGATTCCGGTGGGATCGAAAGTATATCCATAGCCATGCGGTGAAGTCGTGGATATCGCCGTCTTCGCTCCGGTTGACACCACCATTCTAGTGCTGTACTACCATGAAGGTCAACTGGATCCTCTCTAATAAAAGCATCGAATGTATCTCTATCCGTGGATACGGTGGTTTTCGGCTGTGTGCGTTGCTTTAACCGCTCAAGTGGTGTCACCGCGGACTGTACAACAGCAGGAGCGGCAGAGATAGAGACCTCCTCCGGAAGGGCGAAGCCCTTATACTCACTCTCCCATACCCGCTGTGCTCTGTCGATTGCAGCGGCATGCCACTCAGTTGGCCAGTTCTCTTCGAGGAAGGCCAGTCGTCTCGAGGGATCGAGGAGAAGAGCAGCAGTATATACAGGTGCTTCATCCGTTAAGGCATAGTATTTATCAAGAACAAACCAGCCCATGTCAATGGCATGTAGCATACAAGGGTCAGGCTCGGAGCCATCTGGTGAGTGTTTCAGCTTTGTGTCTTCGTAGTGCTGCAGGATCGCATCCATCAGCTGAAGCACATCTGCAACAGATGCATGGTCCCTTTCGGCATCCCGAGTGGCTTCGTCAAAGACTTGAAGGAATATCTGGGTTCTCTCCAACAACACCCAATCCGAGGTATCTAGCATATTTTCGCCAAGATCGTGGTCATATTGAGTAAAGAAGCGGTTGATCTGTGCCTTCTTCTTGATGGCGTTGTTTATGACTTTGTACCACGACGACCAGCGTGTGGTATTATCCGTGCCAAGTTCAAGACCCACGGCATCTCTCCACATATCAGAATGGAGTGGGGAGAGATCCAGCCATACAGCAATGGCGTGAAGCTTTCTGAGCGGTGCAATACCTTCCCACCCGCTGCATTTATCGCCGCTGGCTGTGTTCGTGGTAGTTCGCTGTGATCTAGTGTCACCTCTTTGAAGGGGTGTCGACGGCGCTGTTAATTGTGTTGACAGTCTCTCAATATCCTTGTTATCAGCGACAGACTCGGCGGCCGCGATGGCTGCCGCAAGAGCTTCTTTTGAACGTGCGAGAAGGAAGGCTTGAAGGGACAGGTTGATGATATGTCCTATGCAGCGGACTCGGCGATGTACGGCGTCAGATGTGACATTATGTTCGTCTCTTAGTGTTGCAGATACTGCCCGTAAACAGGTGTCGTTCGAAGTGGCGTTGTCCGCAGTATGGTAGCCGAGGCGATGGGTAATTCTGTACATCTCGAAGTATTCCATGATTGTTGCAGCCTGCGTAGAACCAGTATGAGAATGCCGGCACTCCGCGAGTCCGAGAAGAGCTTTTCGAAGGTTGTAGTCAGCATCGAGCCATTGTACGCAGATAGCGAGCATTGAATGTTTGTGTGGCGACGTCCAGAGACCAGTGCTAAAATGAATCATAGACGTTGTTGTTTGCAGGGACTCCTTCAATTGATCACTATAGAGCGAATAATTAGCTTTCAAATGCCGCATAAACATAGAGCGATTGCTAAGCAGCATGTCTTCGATGTTCGGATTGCATGCGAGGGCAAACTCCTTAATGGCACCATATTCAATCGCCGAAAAAGGTAACCGATGGACCGTAAAGAGCGATATCAGCGCCTCGATATAGCGTTGATGATTAAACGCCCTTCTGAGAGTGGCTTCTTCGCCCCGAGGCACCATATATCCAAGAATGTTGGGTGTTGAGGCTGTGGGTGAGGCTGTGGGTGAGGCTGTGGGTGAGGCTGTGGGTGAGGCCGTGGATGCGGTTCTACGTGATGGAAGCCGTTTCGGGTTTGCGATGGTAATGCCATGAAGTCTAGCATGTTTGACGCAGTTGCCCCTACTACCGCTGCTCCATTTGCAGCCTGGAGATAGACAAACATAGAGCACGGCCCCGCTTGTTCTGCGTAGTCGGAGTTCAGCATTTGTGTATGCAGGACGAGACACGGCATGTGCGGATGGGTCTGGATATGTCCTCCTAAAAACGGTTTCGAACTTCTCGAGTCGTGCGGTCGCTGTGTTCGAAGTAGAAGGCGGGTATCCTGGCTGTGATGACGATAATTGAGATGTGCTAGACTCCGAGTCCATAATAAGGGTTATTCGATATCGATCTTGAGAGATACACGAACATCTGGAATGTTCAGGACGGAGTGTCAGATAGAATGCTGAAATGCGCTTAGCAGAAGTTGATGATCGAGATGAAGTGTCAAAAATGATGATCCTCTTGTTCGTGTTCTGTCCCCCGCTTTCTCTTATATCTCTGGTTCCGGAGCTTCCGCAGATCGAGCGGTTATCGGACCTACTATTGATAGCTCTTTCCTATGTAGTGCATCTAAGCTTCGCCTTGTATCTGACACGGAGACGTAGAGATTTTCGGGGTCGAAACAATGCCAAGGCTGTTATACTAGTATTAGACTAGTCTAACAGTTAAGATAATCCTGATATACTAGTATAAGCAATACTAGTATATCAGGATACCAGGATTACATGGACTAGTATTACCATGTCTGCTTCGGCCTGGCTCCGATATTCGTCGTACAGGCTTGATACAACCGTCTTCATGCCCTTGAACCAAGAAGGCTTTCTCGTTGTCCCGTTCCAGTGTTCCTCAAAACAATCGTAACCGTAGGTCGGGTGGAGAGCCAGGGCGGCGCGATACACCGGCGTCATGTCTGTCAGCTTATAATATTCCTCAAGCTTCACCCAGCCACACTCAATTCCACGTTTGAAGTGAGACTCTGGTTCGTCGCGGCATGAAGCTGCAGCACTGTTAGATGCGATGAACATATAGTCCATCGTCTTGAGAGTCTCTCAGACAGTGCTATGGCCACTGTCATTACATTTCTGTCTGCATTTTTTTTCTATAGTCTTTGTGAGGACATAAAAAGGCTCTAGAAGGTCGTGGAAGCGTTACAACTCGGTCCACCCTCCAGGATCGAGAAAGTCTCGAAGAACCTGTCGTCGTTGAGCTGATCGACGGATGTAGGTAGCAAGATTCTGAAGTCTGCCAATAGCTCCTTTCCAGGCCCAGATTTCGAAGCAGATCTCATCGCTGGCATCTCCAGGAGCTCGTTCGAATTCGCTTGAGTTTCTACCAAAGCTAACTGCTCGTACAACGAGGTTGACGATATGGCCGATACAACGCAAGCGTCGTTTGTTGACGTCTCTAGGAAACCATAGCGCAAGAGCCTCTAGGCATGTATCGTTGGTACTGGCGTTGTCAAGGACAAAGTAACCTAACTTTGAACCCAGCTCGTAGCAATCAATAACCTTTTTAATATAGGTCGCGATATTCTCGCCAGAATGCGGACCGATCACGCGTGGCAGACCGATAAGGACATCACGTTTCAAGCCCTTGTCGTCGACAAAGTGACTCATAATGCCAACATAGTTAAACCCATTGGAAGCGGTCCATAAATCAAAGCTTAAGTGTACCGAACTTTTCGCGTTGTTAATCAGGTCGAAGATGATCTTCCAGCGCCTCTGGAACGCATCATGAATCCACCTTGATACAGACGCGT
>NW_026260352.1:0-3087 GCF_024291825.1 Alternaria postmessia
AGGACCCAGAAGCTGCCTCGTGCACCTAGACCATACCGGCCCGATTGTTACTCAGGCAACTAGCTTGTATATAGATAACCACGTAGCTAGGAGCTTAGCTCCCTATCGAATACAACCTCTTGTATACACTCCCATGCACTTGCAGCTTCCGGCTTCTGTAAGCAGGCGACTCTTGGTCCCATGCCCAGCCCTTCTCGTTTAGTGGTGACCTTACCCAGATAGTGCTAGCTCTTACTAGCATCGCTATGAGTCAACCCGCCGCTCGACACTCGGACCAATAAAATCGAGATATTCACAGAGTCTAAGCCTTTTTAGAACATGTGTCTTCTAGAAAAATCGATGCCCCGTGCGGGATGACAAAACAAACGTGTGTGCAAAGCGGAAGCTGCAAGTGCATGGGAGTGTACCTCGCGATTGCTCTACGGAGCGCAGCCCCTTACATTGAGCACCTTTTACATACAAAATTAGAAACTTTAGTAGGCTATAACTTCTTCAATACTTAATACTTTTAAAAGATATTCTAATATTTATAATCTAGAAAGCTAGCTCTATAAGTCTAAAATATTATTTTATTATTATATAGTTTAATTCTAGAGATAGTAGCTCTTTATATAGAAAGTGGGGCACTGAAAACCATTACGCAGCTGCTTGTAGGGGTGAAGCCGCAATCGCTAACGACTGTACGAGAGAAGGTGTTCGGGCGCAATCAACACAACGCCCCGGCTGTCCAACATCTCCTGATGAGGTTCCTGTAGAACCGAAGCGTCTGCGAATCGATGCTGGTTTTGCGAGAGAAGGGAATATGTCGTATCTCGCGACCAACTAAGCCGCCCAGTCGCGACTGGATCATCTGTGCAGTCGGCAAAAGCAATGGCTCGGGTACAATGAGACGCGAAAGCTGCTTGCCGTTTCCTATTGCCGCTAGAGCCATAGGAACGATACATGACGTCTTGCCTAACGATGACTGTCAAAGAGCACTTTGTGTCTACGATATGCTCGACTTACCTTTACCCATGTTCAGTTGCAGCACCGTGTTGTCCCTTGATTCAGGTGCAATGATCGCATGTGCAACGTCAACCTGCTCCCGTCGGATCAGAATGTCGCTGTCAATCTCTAGGAGAAGCCAGTCCGGCCACTCCAGGGGGGTCCAGTTCTCATGGCCAAAGTTTCCGAGTTCTGCTTGGAGATCCTTGCCTTTATCGTGACACAGCGCGTTGTGGATTCGTGTCAGCCGCTGTAGCTTCGTGATGAGGAGACCGTGTGCCACAATCGCCTCTTGTACGAAGTTCCCAAATTTGCAACACGAGCTTGAGCGCAGCTGCTCCAAAAGTGCGATGGACGTCGTGCAGGGCCAGAGGTTTCCAAGCCGTAGCCACGAGGAGCGGTTGTCATCTCTAGCAAGAGCCTCCCGAATCCTGGACAAGTGAGCGGCTACTATCGCATGCAGTTCTTGAGTGCGTCTCGCGTTATCTGGAATATTTGGGGTAGTATGGGAAGCTTGAGTCTGAGTACTCGTTCTTTCGAGGGCGTCAAGACTCATCTTCAGATCAAGTCCGTACTGTTGGCGGAGAGGGTTGGATGCTTGTGCAAAATCGGAAAGGATCTGCCGTAGCTCGACAGCCTCCTTGGCTGGCATTCTGTGTTTTGAGCTCCCTTCCATACGAGAAGCAAGTTTGCTGTCTCTGGGCAGTAGCAGCTCGCACGCCCGGGGTCCGAAAGATACTGCCAGCGGTCTGCTAAGAAGATCTTTTGAGATCGACGGCACAACAGAATCGTATGAGGTCCCGGAAAATGGCTCTTGGTCCCATATCCAAGCCTTAGGATGTGACGTCCCACTCTCTCCCTCATGATCCTTCAAAACATGCTGCACATGAATGACATACTCTGAGAGAAGTAGGTTCGAATGCAGCCGCTCCCACTCAGGCACGACACGTTCCATTGCGAGCCCTACGTCGAGAAGGTCCGAATCGAATCCGTTCAGGGCAACCTTCCTATGTGGCCACTGGTCAAGAAGGTGTTGCGCCAATCGTTTCCCCTCAGCTTCACACGCCTTGTGATGCTTTGCTTCGGCCTTTGTCTGCATTTTCTGATGCTTCTCTGGAAGGTCAACAGAGATCACACGAAAGATGGACCGTATGTCAGGCAATTCGTTGAGTTTGAACTGGCTAAATGAGAGACGGGACGGGGGAATTAAGTTTTTCAATCTCGGCAGAGACGCGAACGCTGCCAGAATCTTGATGGCGTCCGGATCAGTTCTGGGATTGAGCGACATGACACTGAGGCGGAACATCAGACTGTAGAGCTCGTCAAGGTTGGAGTGGCGACAGAGGTTCACAAGTCCGCCCCATTGCTCGTCGACACTCATCTCGACCAGGTCGCTCAGACTTGCAGCGTCGGCTTGACGTCCCTCATGGAAGCCGCCGATAAGCTGCCAATCCTGTAGTATCGCAGAAAGCTCTCTACGTGTGCGAATGTGGAAGGGTCCCTTCCGAAAGAGGCTCGCAATATGGTAAACATTACGTGCTTGCTCCGAATCAGCTTCCTGGCCACGCGATCTGTACATCCGATCACTAGCTGCTGTTCGATTCGTACCGTCGAAATCGCGCTCAAAGAGGCGGCGCCGCGCAAGACCTCGTTCCCGAAGGTGAGACGGCATATATGCGCTGATCCTATTCTCCGCTGCATTCTGAACAAAGAGCCGCAGACGGTCCGATTTATCGAGTATATTCTGCACAAGTCCTTCGTATGCATCATCTTGAATGGTCATGGTCAGCCTCGTGTTCCAGGAAACCGCTTGCAGTGCTTGCTTGTGCTGCGGATAGTATTCTCGCTTTGGGCTTAGGTCTGCGATTGTTTGGAGAATCGCGACCGCAGCACCTCCCAACGGTTCCCATGGTTGGCATCGGCCCGACCGGAGCATGTGCAATGCTTCCTCGGTGCCAGTACGGCCAGTCAACGGATCTGGTATGACAAACGATGTATATGCATGGAATTGGGCTTTTGCATACAACAACCGCGGCTCGAGAGGACAGGACAATCGTCCAAGCACGTCATCGATCCCAAACTTTGCGAAGTCAGTGCCACCAG
>NW_026260352.1:3183-4585 GCF_024291825.1 Alternaria postmessia
CAAATCTGGTATGACAAACGATGTATATGCATGGAATTGGGCTTTTGCATACAACAACCGCGGCTCGAGAGGACAGGACAATCGTCCAAGCACGTCATCGATCCCAAACTTTGCGAAGTCAGTGCCACCAGCCGCTCGAACGACCACATGCATACCACGACGCATAGACGATATCGGCCCAAGAGGCATGATCACGCTACGGCGCCTACTATTTGCGACATCGCGCAGCACAATTTTGCTTTCAAGGCCGTACAACGTGCCGGCATCTTGGTCGGGGTCTATCTCTTCGTTCAATTCTCGACACTGGAGAAGTCCTTTCGGGTTCACGAAGAACGAGAGTGCCAAATGGCGGAGCTCGACAGATAGCCTTCCCCCGAAGCTGGCAGGCTGGAAGACGGTAATCTTACGTGGATCTTCAAAGTGGCGAAAGAGGGTTGCAACTTGCTTGGAGAGGTGAGAATTAGGATCGATCAATAACGTTCGGTCGTTTCGATAAGCTTGCCGTCTGATAAGATCAATCCTCCAGTCACTCTTCCTCGTCTTCCACAGAACAGGCTTGCGCCGGATCTCAAGACATCTCGTCTTCAGATTCAACCAGTGCGCACAATCGGAGATGAGTGCAGTCGGAAGGTCAGCGGTCTCGGGACCAACAAAGATGTGAGACGGGATATATTCTAGCAGCCCATCCCGAGTCCAAGCGCGGACGACGACGCGCCCGTCACGAGACCCAAAGTGTATTTCGTGGTTGTGTATCCGCGATGCGAGAACATACGACATGCCGAAGGCAGCAGACGGAAAAGTGAGAAGATTTCGGTCGCCAAAAAGCTCTCTTACCTCATCTGACTGTCGAATATCGCGAGGAAGTGCTCCCAGAGGCTTTCCGTCGACCAGTAAGTGGCCCTCCATGAAGTTGTAGTGAACCACTTGCGTGTTTGCTTGATCCATCATCGAAGTCTGCATCAAACTCGCTACCCACCTATCATGTGTTGATACTTGCCGCCAGTCACGGAAGGATTTCTCAGCTGAACCCCCCGGTTCTGACCATGATGCGTTGATAGCCATGCCGATACTTCGAGGGTGGGCTCTTATAGACCGCAGTAAGCGTGATCTGATCTTGTACGTCATCTTGGTGTCTCGGATCAGCATCCTCTCCAGGACTGGCGGCAGCTTAGCCACGTCCACAAGGAGGTTTTCCTGGAGAGCCAATGACGCCTGAACAAACGTGGACAGATCATCTTCTGACATGACACCGTCGAAATCGGTGGTGCTGGAGAACGTCCTGCGGCAGAGCAAGGCGGCCCAAAAAGCGTACCTTGCGGCTGTCTGTGCGATGGACGTTTCTTTGGCATTTCTGACATCGGCTCGGAGACGCGTGATCCAAGCCAGGGTAATGCGACGCACC
>NW_026260352.1:4681-6087 GCF_024291825.1 Alternaria postmessia
CGCAGTCGCTGAAAAGCCGTGAACTCATGTACCGATAAGCTAGACGGACATCGCGTCTCCGATGCGACGGTTTCATAGGAAGACGGCCCAGTCGCCGCCGTGGGAGGATGCGGCAAACTTGGTAACACGGAGCTACGGAGCTCAGGCGGCACATGCACTCCGCACTCATGTTGAAAAGTCAATGGTTTATCGAAGTCTTTGAGCCAGGTGTTCGAAGCGGTGTCAAAGTAGGAGAAGTTCAGTCCATTGGGGTAGAGCACATCGGGCTCAGATGCCTTCATCCTCTTCTTACTGACCCTGTAGTGCGTGCCACGGAACGATTTGGATGTTGACGCAATAGTGATACCGGTAGGGTGTCTCGAGGCGTATGTTGTAAGCGGGTCGCAGTCTCTCAAGAGTTTAGTCGGCGATCCGGATTGCGGTTTGGCGGGGTAAGCCAACATGAAGATCTTCCAGGTTGCACTTCGATACGCTGCGAGAGACTTTGGCATGTCCAACTCAAAGATGACTGCTGCTGCTTTGATTTCATCGCTCGGGAGAAAGTCCTCATGCGCAAAGATCTCCATGCGATTCCGAACTCGCCAATGCCAGCATTTGGTGCAACCCCTTACGTCTCGCGTCCCATCCTGCTTGAATGTACAAGTACATGTACCTCCAGAGATGCCCAAAGAATGTTCGTCAAAATCAGACCACCACCTCTCCAACTCTGATGTCTTCGCCTGCCGTGATACCTCGGATGCTAGTTGTATCCGTCGGTGCAGTCGCTGCATTGATCTAGAAGTCGAGACATATCGCACTACAAAGCTGTCTCTCTCAGGCTCAGAGAATATAGTCGTTTGATGCTTACACCCCTCGCACCTGCTGTGAAGATGGCGCTGGATATTACGAAGTCGCTGCATCTCCGCGACAGTCGGCAGATGCAGCACATCCAAAAGTTCAGGAGTAAATGCTGGATGATAGTCCCGGATCATAGGGCAGATCTTGGCCATGTATCTGTCCAGCCTCACCCAAAGTGTAAAGAGACTCAAAATAAAGATAGACATCTGCTCCGGGTTGGACTCGTACGCTGCTCCAACACTGTTTATGAGTCCAAGTATCGCATCTGCTAGCTTTTCGCAGGACAACTCGGGAGTGACATCCTTAGTCAATTGAGGCTCCTCATTTCTTTCGATCTTGCTCTCTAGTTCAGCCAATCGGTGGTACTTGTCTGTAAATAACTCAACCTACTCAATCGTAGTGCCATGTAGTGATGGAAGCTGCAATGATGGCAAGGTTCTTTTCTGCGCGCGACGTGATTGCAGAACACTTTGAAGGTACGACTCGCTATTGGGAAGAGACAGAAATTGTGCTTGCCCATCAGCGCGCGCGGGAAGCTGGGGAATGGGCCGTGTCGTGTCTCGCTTGAA